>NW_022991502.1:0-37745 GCF_902827175.1 Gymnodraco acuticeps
AGTATGTCTCTACTTTAAAGAGTCCTCTCCTGCTGCTGTTTTCAGGTGTATATCAGTATCGTCTCTACTTTAAAGAGTCCTCCTGCTGATGTTCAGTTTTATCAGTATGTAGTGGACTCTACTTTAAGAGTCCTCTCCTGCTGATGTTCAGGTTTATATCAGTATGTAGTGACTCTACTTTAAAGAGTCCTCTCCTGCTGATGTTCAGGTTTATATCAGTATGTAGTGACTCTACTTTAAAGAGTCCTCTCCTGCTGATGTTCAGGTGTATATCAGTATGTAGTGTCTCTACTTTAAAGAGTCCCTCTCCTGCTGATGTTCAGGTGTATATCATATGTAGTCGTCTCTACTTTAAAGAGTCCTCTCCTGCTGATGTTCAGGTGTATATCAGTATGTAGTGTCTCTACTTTAAAGAGTCCTCTCCTGCTGATGTTCAGGTGTATATCAGTATGTTGTGTCTCTACTTTAAAGAGTGCTCTCCTGCTGATGTTCAGGTGTATATCAGTATGTTTGTTTCTACTTTAAAGAGTGCTCTCCTGCTGATGTTCAGGTTTATATCAGTATGTAGTGTATCTACTTTAAAGAGTCCTCTCCTGCTGATGTTCAGGTGTATATCAGTATGTAGTGTCTCTACTTTAAAGAGTCCTCTCCTGCTGAATGTTCAGGTGTATATCAGTATGTAGTGTCTCTACTTTAAGAGTCCTCTCCTGCTGATGTTCAGGGTGTATATCAGTATGTATGTGGCTCTACTTTAAAGAGTCCTCTCCTGCTGATGTTCAGGTGTATATCAGTATGTTGTGTCTCTACTTAAAGGAGTGCTCTCCTGCTGATGTTCAGTGTATATCAGTATGTAGTGTCTCTACTTTAAAGAGGTGCCTCATCCTGCTGATGGTTCAGGGTGTATATCAGTATGTAGTGTCTCTACTTTAAAGAGTCCTCTCCTGCTGATGTTCAGGTGTATATCAGTATGTAGTGTCTCTACTTTAAAGAGTCCTCTCCATGCTGATGTTCAGGTGTAATATCATGTATGTCTCTACTTTAAAGAGTCCTCTCCTGCTGATGTTCAGGTGGAATATCAGTATGTAGTGTCTCTACTTTAAAGAGTCCTCTCCTGCTGATGTTCAGGTGTAATATCAGTATGTCTTCTACTTTAAAGAGTCCTCTCCTGCTGAATGTTCAGGTGTATATCAGTATGTATGTCTCTACTTTAAAGAGTCCTCTCCTGCTGATGTTCAGGTGTATATCAGTATGTAGTGTCTCTACGTTTAAAGAGTCCTCTCCTGCTGATGTCAGGTGTATATCAGTATGTAGTGTCTCTACTTTAAAGAGTGCCTCTCCTGCTGATGTTCAGGTTTATATCAGTATGTAGTGACTCTACTTTAAAGAGTCCTCTCCTGCTGATGTTCAGGTGTATTATCAGTATGTTAGTGTCTCTACTTTAAAAGAGTCCTCTCCTGCTGATGTTCAGGTGTATATCAGTTAGTATGTCTCTACTTTAAAAAGAGTCCTCTCCTGCTGATGTTCAGGTGTATATCAGTATGTAGTGTCTCTACTTTAAAGAGTCCTCTCCTGCTGATGTTCAGGTGTATATCAGTAAAGGTAGTGTCTCTACTTTAAAAGAGTCCTCTCCTGCTGATGTTCAGGTGTATATCAGTATGTAGTAGTCTCTACTTTAAAGAGTCCTCTCCTGCTGAGGTTCAGGTGTATATCAGTAGTAGGGTCTCTACTTTAAAGAGTCCTCTCCTGCTGATGTTCCAGGGTGTATATCAGTATTTTGTCTCTACTTTAAAGAGTGCTCTCCTGCTGATTGTTCAGGTGTATATACAGTATGTTGTGTTCTCTACTTTAAAGAGTGCTCTCCCTGCGGATGTTCAGGTTTATATCAGTATGTAGTGTATCTACTTTAAAAGAGTCCTCTCCTGCTGATGTTCAGGTGTATATCAGTATGTAGTGTCTCTACTTTAAAAGAGTCCTCTCCTGCTGATGTTCAGGTGTATATCAGTAGTAGTGTCTCGTACTTTAAAAAAGAGTCCTCTCCTGCTGATGTTCAGGTGTATCTCAGTATGTAGTGTCTCTACTTTAAAGAGTCTCTCCTGCTGAATGTTCAGGTGTATATCATATGTTGTGTCTCTACTTTAAAGAGTGCTCTCCTGCTGATGTTCAGGTGTATATCAGTATGTAGTGTCTCTACTTTAAGAGTCCTCTCCTGCTGATGTTCAGGTGTATATCAGTATGTAGTGTCTCTACTTTAAAGAGTCCTCTCCTGCTGATGTTCAGGTGTATATCAGTATGTAGTGTCTCTACTTTAAAGAGTCCTCTCCTGCTGATGTTCAGGTGGTATATCAGTATTGTCTCTACTTTAAAAGAGTCCTCTCCTGCTGATGTTCAGGTGTATATCAGTATGTAGTGTCTCTACTTTAAAGAGTCCTCTCCTGCTGATGTTCAGGTGTATATCAGTATGTCTCTACTTTAAAGAGTCCTCTCCTGCTGATGTTCAGGTGTATATCAGTATGTAGTGACTCTACTTTAAAGAGTCCTCTCCTGCTGATGTTCAGGTGTATATCAGTATGTAGTGTCTCTACTTTAAAGAGTCCTCTCCTGCTGATGTTCAGGTGTATATCAGTATGTAGTGTCTCTACTTTAAGAGTCCTCTCCTGCTGATGTTCAGGTGTATATCAGTATGTAGTGTCTCTACTTTAAAGATTCCTCTCCTGCTGATGTTCAGGTGTATATCAGTATGTAGTGTCTCTACTTTAAAGAGTCCTCTCCTGCTGATTTTCAGGTGTATATCAGTATGTAGTGTCTCTACTTTAAAGAGTCCTCTCCTGCTGATGTGCAGGTGTATATCAGTATGTAGTGTCTCTACTTTAAAGAGTCCTCTCCTGCTGATGTGAAGGTGTATATCAGTATGTAGTGTCTCTACTTTAAAGAGTCCTCTCCTGCTGATGTTCAGGTGTATATCAGTATGTAGTGTCTCTACTTTAAAGAGTCCTCTCCTGCTGATGTTCAGGTGTATATCAGTATGTAGTGTCTCTACTTTAAAGAGTCCCTCTCCTGCTGATGTTCAGGTGTATATCAGTATGTAGTGTCTCTACTTTAAAGAGTCCTCTCCTGCTGATGTTCAGGTGTATATCAGTATGTAGTGTCTCTACTTTAAAGAGTCCTCTCCTGCTGATGTTCAGGTGTATATCAGTATGTAGTGTCTCTACTTTAAAGAGTCCTCTCCTGCTGATGTTCAGGTGTATATCAGTATGTAGTGTCTCTACTTTAAAGAGTCCTCTCCTGCTGATGTTCAGGTGTATATCAGTATGTAGTGTCTCTACTTTAAAGAGTCCTCTCCTGCTGATGTTCAGGTGTATATCAGTATGTAGTGTCTCTACTTTAAAGAGTCCTCTCCTGCTGATGTTCAGGTGTATATCAGTATGTAGTGTCTCTACTTTAAAGAGTCCTCTCCTGCTGATGTTCAGGTGTATATCAGTATGTAGTGTCTCTACTTTAAAGAGTCCTCTCCTGCTGATGTTCAGGTGTATATCAGTATGTAGTGTCTCTACTTTAAAGAGTCCTCTCCTGCTGATGTTCAGGTGTATATCAGTATGTAGTGTCTCTACTTTAAAGAGTTCTCTCCTGCTGATGTTCAGGTGTATATCAGTATGTAGTGTCTCTACTTTAAAGAGTCCTCTCCTGCTGATGTTCAGGTGTATATCAGTATGTAGTGTCTCTACTTTAAAGAGTCCTCTCCTGCTGATGTTCAGGTGTATATCAGGTATGTAGTGTCTCTACTTTAAAGAGTCCTCTCCCTGCTGATGTTCAGGTGTATATCAGTATGTAGTTGTCTCTACTTTAAAGAGTCCTCTCCTGCTGATGTTCAGGTGTATATCAGTATGTAGTGTCTCTACTTTAAAGAGTCCTCTCCTGCTGATGTTCAGGTTGTATATCAGTATGTAGTACGTCTCTACTTTAAAGAGTCCTCTCCTGCTGATGTTCAGGTGTATATCAGTATGTAGTGTCTCTACTTTTAAAGAGTCCTCTCCTGCTGATGTTCAGGTGTAAATCAGTATGTAGTGTCTCTACTTTAAAGAGTCCTCTCCTGCTGATGTTCAGGTGTATATCAGTATGTAGTGTCTCTACTTTAAAGAGTCCTCTCCTGCTGATGTTCAGGTGTATATCAGTATGTAGTGTCTCTACTTTAAAGAGTCCTCTCCTGCTGATGTTCAGGTGTATATCAGTATGTAGTGTCTCTACTTTAAAGAGTCCTCTCCTGCTGATGTTCAGGTGTATATCAGTATGTAGTGTCTCTACTTTAAAGAGTCCTCTCCTGCTGATGTTCAGGTGTATATCAGTATGTAGTGTCTCTACTTTAAAGAGTCCTCTCCTGCTGATGTTCAGGTGTATATCAGTATGTAGTGTCTCTACTTTAAAGAGTCCTCTCCTGCTGATGTTCAGGTGTATATCAGTATGTAGTGTCTCTACTTTAAAGAGTCCTCTCCTGCTGATGTTCAGGTGTATATCAGTATGTAGTGTCTCTACTTTAAAGAGTGCTCTCCTGATGATGTTCAGGTGTATATCAGTATGAAGTGTCTCTACTTTAAAGAGTACCGGAAGTAAACAAAGGAGTCCAATGGAGGAAGCAACGGAAATGTCGGACAGTGCCGGATAAAACAGCTTAAATATGAAAAGGAGGTTGAATGTGGGTTGACTGCTTGTTGTGGCTTTAGACGGGATATGGTGTCCAACACACAGCAAACGTTTATTATTTAATCGCTCAATGTCTACGTTATATTGTCTGGATCCATCAGGACTATTCCAGTCGTGCTACTGAAAGATTTTCTGATCAAATACTTGAAAAGAAGATATTCAGTTGCATGCCTCCGCCAGCCAGCCGTCTCCATCGAACTGTCATCGCTCCGTCATTCCACCCAATCACACAATTGTGCTAAATTGTCATAATTAGCAACTGAATTCTTGAGTTATGGCCCAAAAACGTCCTTCGTGCCCCAAATTCCAAATGTGGGTTTCTTCAAAATAATAGTTGATAATAATAATGCATTACATTTATATAGCGCTTGTCCTGGTGCTCAAAGCGCCTACAAGCAAGTAAAACAAAATAACAACAAAAGCAAAACGTGCTAAGCTAGGTGGAATAAGGGCGAGGCGTTAGTGGATTAGGAGTTGAAGGCAAGAGTGAAAAGGTTTGAGGGATTGTTTGAATGATGTGAGAGTGTTGGCAGATCTAACGTGGCTGGGGAGGGAGTTCCATAGTGAGGGGGGGGGGGGGGGGGCTGCAGCGTAGGCCCTGTCCCCCCCAGGTCCAGGGCTTTGTCCTGATAGGCTGCAGTAGGTTATGATAGAGGATATCCAACAAGTCAAGCAGTGGTGTCGTGGTTGTTGGACGCGGGAGATCGCCGACCCCCACTTATTTGGAGTCCCCACTTTTTTGAAGCATGATCTTTTTTTGAATAGTCTAATAAATATAAAATCATTGTCAGTATTATCAGTTGCAAGTGTGTATTTGTTGTAATAATGATGGAAACATCATACATTTCACATTAATGACAATAAAAACGTAGCTCAAGTATTTATGCAACTTGATTTGAAGCGTATGTGTGTGTGAGGGGCAGCACCGACTGCACACAGCGTTTTTATCATTTGTCCCGCATCCCACAAATTGAGATTATGCCCCGCATTTGAGTGACAATCGCGCAGAAAGGCCGGCACCGCCCTTTATTAATATATTTTTTAAACGGCATCATGTAAGTTGCCAGAGGTCCACAGAGGTCCACAGTGTACCCCCCCCCCCACCCTCGTTGACAGTTCACGAGCGCATCCATAGTGTCTCTCCCCCCCTGCCCCGTCCACCCAGTAAAAAAATCCCCACTACACCACTGAAGTCAAGGGATGATGTATTTCTGTGTTGGTCCCTGCAGACAGCATCTCCCTGGTCTGCTAAGCTAAAGGTGGCTAATGTTGGGCTATAAAGGAACTACAGCACGGTCACATGACTTCGCGTCACCACCGCTAAGCTAAAGGAGGCTAATGTTGGGCTATAAAGGAACTACAGCACGGTCACATGACTTCGCGTCACCACCGCTAAGCTAAAGGAGGCTAATGTTGGGCTATAAAGGAACTACAGCACGGTCACATGACTTCGCGTCACCACCGCTAAGCTAAAGGAGGCTAATGTTGGGCTATAAAGGAACTACAGCACGGTCACATGACTTCACGTCATCACCGCTAAGCTAAAGGAGGCTAATGTTGGGCTATAAAGGAACTACAGCACGGTCACATGACTTCACATCACCACCGCTAAGCTAAAGGAGGCTAATGTTGGGCTATAAAGGAACTACAGCACGGTCACATGACTTTGCGTCACCACCGCTAAGCTAAAGGAGGCTAATGTTGGGCTATAAAGGAACTACAGCACGGTCACATGACTTCACGTCATCACCGCTAAGCTAAAGGAGGCTAATGTTGGGCTATAAAGGAACTACAGCACGGTCACATGACTTCACGTCACCACCGCTAAGCTAAAGGAGGCTAATGTTGGGCTATAAAGGAACTACAGCACGGTCACATGACTTCGCGTCACCACCGCTAAGCTAAAGGAGGCTAATGTTGGGCTATAAAGGAACTACAGCACGGTCACATGACTTCGCATCACCACCGCTAAGCTAAAGGAGGCTAATGTTGGGCTATAAAGGAACTACAGCACGGTCACATGACTTCACGTCATCACCGCTAAGCTAAAGGAGGCTAATGTTGGGCTATAAAGGAACTACAGCACGGTCACATGACTTCACATCACCACCGCTAAGCTAAAGGAGGCTAATGTTGGGCTATAAAGGAACTACAACACGGTCACATGACTTCACGTCACCACCGCTAAGCTAAAGGAGGCTAATGTTGGGCTATAAAGGAACTACAGCACGGTCACATGACTTCAAGAAACCACCGCTAAGCTAAAGGAGGCTAATGTTGGGCGATAAAGGAACTACAGCACGGTCACATGACTTCACCTCACCACCGCTAAGCTAAAGGAGGCTAATGTTGGGCTATAAAGGAACTGCAGCACGGTCACATGACTTCACGTCACCACCGCTAAGCTAAAGGAGGCTAATGTTGGGCTATAAAGGAACTCCAGCACGGTCACATGACTTCACGTCACCACCGCTAAGCTAAAGGAGACTAATGTTGGGCTATAAAGGAACTACAACACGGTCACATGACTTCACGTCACCTCCGCTAAGCTAAAGGTGGCTAATGTTGGGCTATAAAGGAACTACAGCACGGTCACATGACTTCACGTCACCACCGCTAAGCTAAAGGAGGCTAATGTTGGGCTATAAAGGAACTACAACACGGTCACATGACTTCACGTCACCACCGCTAAGCTAAAGGAGGCTAATGTTGGGCTATAAAGGAACTACAACACGGTCACATGACTTCACGTCACCTCCGCTAAGCTAAAGGAGGCTAATGTTCGGCTATAAAGGAACTACAGCACGGTCACATGACTTCAAGAAACCACTGCTAAGCTAAAGGAGGCTAATGTTGGGCGATAAAGGAACTACAGCACGGTCACATGACTTCACATCACCACCGCTAAGCTAAAGGTGGCTAATGTTGGGCTAGAAAGGAACTACAGCACGGTCACATGACTTTACGTCACCACCGCTAAGCTAAAGGTGGCTAATGTTGGGCTATAAAGGAACTACAGCACGGTCACATGACTTCACGTCACCACCGCTAAGCTAAAGGTGGCTAATGTTGGGCTATAAAGGAACTACAGCACGGTCACATGACTTCACGTCACCACCGCTAAGCTAAAGGTGGCTAATGTTGGGCTATAAAGGAACTACAGCACGGTCACATGACTTCACGTCACCACCGCTAAGCTAAAGGAGGCTAATGTTGGGCTATAAAGGAACTACAGCACGGTCACAGGACTTCACGTCACCACCGCTAAGCTAAAGGTGGCTAATGTTGGGCTATAAAGGAACTACAGCACGGTCACATGACTTCACGTCACCACCGCTAAGCTAAAGGAGGCTAATGTTGGGCTATGAAGGAACTACAGCACGGTCACATGACTTCACGTCACCACCGCTAAGCTAAAGGAGGCTAATGTTGGGCTAGAAAGGAACGTGATGAAATGCTGACTCATGTCTTGGTTTAGGACTCATTCCGGCATCTCTCTTTTGGTTAATCATTAATGTGAAATACATATTTAATCAAACGAACCTTGTTTTCTTTAACCTCCTGCAGGAATCCTCCGATCTGTCCCGAGTGTCTCCTCTGAGCTCCTGGCTGATCTTCAGGAGAAACTCCAACAAGGGGGACAACCGTCGGAGCAAAGCGTCCCGGAGGACCTCCAAGGTGAGACATTGAACCCAGAGACAATTACAGTAGCTGGAGATTGATGCAAAGGGAAAGAAAAAGCATTGACTCAAAGTCTCACAAGGTGCAGCTCTTAAACACTGTTTCTGCAAAGTAACTGTTTTTGTTTGGTGCATTTTAATATGTGAAGCAGAACTCATGGGACTAGGGCTGATGAAACACCTAAACTATAACATTTGAATTGTACACGTAGATTCAATTTAGAGAAGAGCTGGATATATTTCAGTGGTCTGCAGATTACTCCAGAGATGATTTGGATGAAAAAGGCTTCTGTTTCATTAGTGAGCAATTAATATTACACAAAAGACAAAAAAACAGAAAGATGTATTGATTTCTTAAAAAACAAAACCTTCATGTTAATGAGATATGTCCTCAAAACAAAACTCATTTAGGGACATGTGTTTGTATTCTTGTTTATATTAAATGTAAACTTTTCCAGCTACCTAAATATATGTTTTGTATATATTGCTACTTGGTTTATTTGACCACTGTATACATATCTGTTATTTGCTGATACTTATTGTGTTTTTGTGTATGATTCAAAACGTGTGTGTAAGTTTTTACATAATATGTAAGTCTACTTTGTTTACCTTATCTGCACTATAGTCTTGCTTTTAAAATACCGTACAGTTTCAAGTTTCAAGGCTTTATTGTCATGTGCACTGTAGCTGCAGTGAAGATATGGAAATGAAAATCGTTGAGGGACAATACAGGAATTCTGATTCTCCTGCCCCGATAAACATTCCTCTGTTTGTCCTCTTGCAATCTAATCATTTATACAAATAGTTAGGCTATCACCGCAATACACCGTATTTAATGTCGTCTTAATGTCCATTATTTAATTTCATATTAAGTTCTTGTACACATCATATTCTATTTACATGTATATAGACGTCTTGCACCATTTTTTATTTGTAATTTTGTATTTTATTATATATGTTGCATTGTTGGAAAAGCTCAGGCCAGAAGAGTTTCATTGCCCTTTCTACACTGTACTGAATCTTCTGTCCGTGCAGCACGGTCTCCCCGGCCCTCCAGGACCCCCGGGCCCCCAGGGGCCTCCGGGGCCCCCCGCCCCTCTCCTGCCCCGACAGCAGGAGCTCATCCAGGAGCTGCAGCTGAAACTGAGAGGTGAGCGCTAACAGTCTCTGTGCTAAGCTAGGCTAACAATCTCTGTGTTTCCTCAAGAGGGAGCTTCTCTCCTACACAGTCCCCCAAACGTCCCCCAAATGTCCCTCCATTGGACCATTTTTTTCACTAGCGCTCCAACACATTGTACGTGATAGGCTAAAGGTGCGGGACATCTCTAAGTGGTTGACCAATCAAAACAGAGCCGTCCAGCTAACCAATCAGAGCAGACTGGGCTCTGGTTTCAGACAGAGGGTGAAAAGAGGTGCTGCAGCACAGGCAGTATGACAATCTCAGAATTCAGACTTTTTCAGAAGATCAAAAAATTCAGACTTTTTTCCGAAAATATACATTTTGACTTTTTTCTGAAAATCGGAAATGTTTACTTTTTTCAGAAAATCCCAAAATCCTGATATAAGTCATTAAAAAGTCATACATTTTTTTCTCAAATCTCAAAATGTCTATTTTTATCTGAAAATGTTGACCCTTTTCTCCAAATCTCTACACTTTTACTTTTTAATTAGGTTGTGAACACTTTATAAATCATTAATAAGCTTTTATAAGACATGAGATAAACAGGGCGACTGTGACCGGTTGCTTGCCAAATAGTGAGCCCACATGTATCTGTACTGCTAAGCCTTATATTGGCTACCTAGCCTACTTCGTCTCCTTCATCAGCCAGCATCCTTGGTATCTGTTGCTCACTGAGTTTATTCTCGCTAAGTAGCCAATATTCTCGCTAAGTAGCCAATATAAGGCTTAGTCATCTTGCCAAATAGTGAGCCTGTGTTGATGTATGAAAACTATGTTAGAGCTGGTTTATAAATGGTTCTTAATGATTGATAAAGTGTTTACAACCTAATTCATAACCCTTTATGAATCCTTTATAAGGGTAGTCTTATTGTAAAGTGGTACCGAAGATGCTAAGGGTTAGCAGGAGGACATATGTTATGTGGCAGGAGGACATATGTTATGCGGCAGGAGGACATATGTTATGCGGCAGGAGGACATATGTTATGTGGCAGGAGGACATATGTTATGTGGCAGGAGGACATATGTTATGCGGCAGGAGGACATATGTTATGCGGCAGGAGGACGTATGTTATGTGGCAGGAGGACGTATGTTATGTGGCAGGAGGACGTATGTTATGTGGCAGGAGGACGTATGTTATGCGGCAGGAGGACGTATGTTATGCGGCAGGAGGACGTACGTTATGCGGCAGGAGGACGTATGTTATGCGGCAGGAGGACGTATGTTATGTGGCAGGAGGACGTATGTTATGCGGCAGGAGGACGTATGTTATGCGGCAGGAGGACGTATGTTATGCGGCAGGAGGACGTATGTTATGCGGCAGGAGGACGTATGTTATGCGGCAGGAGGACGTATGTTATGCGGCAGGAGGACGTATGTTATGCGGCAGGAGGACGTATGTTATGCGGCAGGAGGACGTACTGTTATGCGGCAGGAGGACGTATGTTATGCGGCAGGAGGACGTATGTTATGCGGCAGGAGGACGTATGTTATGTGGCAGGAGGACGTATGTTATGTGGCAGGAGGACGTATGTTATGTGGCAGGAGGACGTATGTTATGTGGCAGGAGGACGTATGTTATGTGGCAGGAGGACGTATGTTATGTGGCAGGAGGACGTATGTTATGTGGCAGGAGGACGTATGTTATGCGGCAGGAGGACGTACGTTATGCGGCAGGAGGACGTACGTTATGCGGCAGGAGGACGTACGTTATGCGGCAGGAGGACGTACGTTATGCGGCAGGAGGACGTATGTTATGTGGCAGGAGGACGTATGTTATGTGGCAGGAGGGCGTATGTTATGCGGCAGGAGGACGTATGTTATGCGGCAGGAGGACATATGTTATGCGGCAGGAGGACGTATGGAATATTATCTGTTCAATCATTTTAATTAAGTAAGAATATACCACTTTCAGGTGCAGAATAAAATCTAACTCTTTCGTGTTAAGGAGCCTAAATTGTGATTAAAATAAGCGTAGTCCTGCTGGAGAGAGACAGAAGAAACTGAAGGAGTTTCCACAGAACGACACGATGAGTGTTTTCAGAGAAGATGGAAAAAATGATGAAATCTAACAACATGTTTAGTTTAGCTCTCAGACTGAGACTGACGCTTCACTTTCACTCACTGCGTCTGTATGTGGGTTATATAAACACTGCTGTGTGTGTGTGTGTGTGTGTGTGTGTGTGTGTGTGTGTGTGTGTGTGTGTGTGTGTGTGTGTGTGTGTGTGTGTGTGTGTGGAGGCAGCCTGTCTGAGTCCTTAATAGGGGTAATTTTGTGGAGCGTGGATGTGACTTGGCTCTGCTGTAGATTCCTGACATTCCTGCAGACTGATGGTGTGTCTTTGTTACCTTCTGTGTGTGTGTGTGTGTGTGTGTGTGTGCATCTCCTCCATCAGGTGGCTTAAGTGTGTGTACTCGTATACTACAGCTCAAGTTGACGCTCTTTATTTTCATGTAAATAAACATACCTATCACTTAATCAATGTGTATTCATCATATTGCATTTTTAACAAGCACACACATACGACCATTTAAATTCTCCTTTTCAACTCACAATCTCAGAGGGCAAAGATCTACATTCCTGCATTTGGCCTTGCCATTGAACGCACCATGTGGTTGGTGTTGGAGACGTCTCAGTACCAGAAAGGTGGTGTTCAATACCACCGTAAAAAACAGACCAATAAATCCCATGCACTTCATCACAGCGTCCTTCATCACCTCTTAACTCACTGAGATATCTATTTATATTGCTGTGAAGACACCAACCACTCCATTTCACAAGACTCATTCTACTGAATGGAGCCTGAATGCAGCACAGTGTATTAACGCGTAACTGGACTGTACTTATACATCTCGTTATCAGGCCTTCTCAACCCCTCAAAGCTCTTCACAGACTACGAGTCATTCACCCATTCACACCTCATTCAGGCAGAGCAGCACCACTTGCTCTAGGGAAGCTAACGCACGCACGCACGCACGCACGCACGCACGCACGCACGCACGCACGCACGCACGCACCCACGCACGCACGCACGCACGCACGCACGGCCGTCACCATGGTGTTCATTGCTTTATGGTCGTGACTCTCTAGGTTTTTGCTTAACCGTTTGGGTTATTGGCCGTCCCCATCTTTTTCCTTTACTGTGTCTCAGGTTTTTATTTCTTTTCTTTGTACACATCTAGTCAACGATGATCCGAGCTCCTGAAGTGATGATTATTTGTACGTTTGTTAAAAGCTTTAAGAGTCTTCTGCTTGATGACATTATTTAAAGGTCCTCTATTATGCAAAAGTCACTTTTGTATGTCTTTTGACGTAAATATGTGTCCCCGGTGTGAGACTCACAAAGCGTCCGGACGGAGATGCTTCTGTGACAATCTCAGAATGTAGTGTTTTGTTACTTTGCTGTGTATAAAATCAGAATATGGAGAAAAAACAGATCTGTGGCGGCAGTCTGCAGAGTGAGTGATGAAGTCAGACGTCTGCAGTCTGACCACAGTGTGAGACACACACACACACACACACACACACACACACACACACACACACACACACACACACACACACACACACACACACACACACACACACACACACACACAGGTCTCAGTCTTAAACAGGGAGCAGGCCAACTCAAACACACACAGCTCCATTTTTCTCTCCTATGACCTCATTTGAAAAAAAAAAATTCATACAAACAATAAATGCATTTTATTCCTCCTCCTCCTCCTCCTCCTCCTCCTCCTCCTCCTCCTCCTCCTCCTCCTCCTCCTCCTCCTCCTCCTCCTCCTCCCTCCTCCTCCTCCTCCTCCTCCTCCCTCCAGACACTAAGAGCACTTCAGTCCCGCCGCGTTAATCAGATTTTGAGTGTATCCGCACAAGATTTCAGGGGCTGGTACTTCGTGTGTCGATACTCGTTCATCTTCAGTGAAAATGTTGCCGTAGTGTTCATTTCATTCCAAAGGAAGAACCACCAACAGAGATTGAGCGTTGCATTTGAGGGCGGTCTTCAGAGACAGATAATACACCGTGGTGCGTTCAGGCTCTATTCAGTACAACCTGAACACATGCATTTTCAAGCATTTGGACTACCTATGTTGTAAATGTATTATCTTTTCAATTTACACACGGCATCTATTGTCTGTCCGTCCTGAGAGGGGGTCCTCCTCTGTTGCTGTTATAACAATAACTGGGGGTATCTCCCATTAACTGGGGGGTTTCTCCATTAACTGGGGGTTTCTCCATTAACTGGGGGGTTTCTCCATTAACTGGGGGTTTCTCCATTAACTGGGGGGTTTCTCCATTAACTGGGGGTTTCTCCATTAACTGGGGGTCTCTCTCATTAACTGGTGGGTTTCTCCATTAACTGGGGGTTTCTCCATTAACTGGGGGTCTCTCTCATTAACTGGGGGGTTTCTCCATTAACTGGGGGTCTCTCTCATTAACTGGGGGGTTTCTCCATTAACTGGGGGTTTCTCCATTAACTGGGGGTTTCTCCATTAACTGGGGGGGTTTATTCCATTAACTGGGGGTTTCTCCTTTAACTGGGGGGTTTCTCCCATTAACTGGGGGTTTCTCCATTAACTGGGGGTCTCTCTCATTAACTGGGGGGTTTCTCCATTAACTGGGGGTTTCTCCATTAACTGGGGGGTTTCTCTCATTAAATGGGGGGGGTTTCTCCCATTAACTGGGGGGTTTCTCCATTAACTGGGGGTTTCTCCATTAACTGGGGGTTTCTTCCATTAACTGGGGGTTTCTCCCATTAACTGGGGGGTTTCTCCCATTAACTGGGGGGTTTCTCCATTAACTGGGGGTTTCTTCCATTAACTGGGGGTTTCTCCATTAACTGGGGGTTTCTCCCATTAAATGGGGGGTTTCTCCATTAACTGGGGGTTTCTCCATTAGCTGGGGGTGTCTCCATTAACTGGGGGGTTTCTCCCACTAAATGCGGGGTTTCCCCATTAACTGGGGGTTTCTCCCATAAACTGGGGGTTTCTTCCACTAAATGGGGGGTTTCTCCATTAACTGGGGGTTTCTTCCATTAACAAGGGGTTTCTCCCATTAACGGGGGGTTTCTCCCATTAACTGGGGGTTTCTCCATTAACTGGGGGTTTCTCTCATTAACTGTTTTCCCCCCCCCATTAACTGGGGGTTTCTCCATTAACTGAGGGGTTCTCTCATTAACTGGGGGGTTTCTCCCATTAACTGGGGGTTTCTCTCATTAACTGGGGGTTTCTTCAAATAACTGGGGGTTTCTCCATTAACTTGGGGTTTCTTCCATTAACTGGGGGGTTTCTTCCATTAACTGGGGGGTTTCGCCATTAACTGGGGGTTTATTCCATTAACTGGGGGGTTTATTCCATTAACTGGGGGGGTTTCCCATTAAATGGGGGTTTCTCTCATTAACTGGGGGTTTCTTCCATTAACTGGGGGTTTCTCCATTAACTGGGGGGTTTCTCCATTAACTGGGGGTTTCTCCCATTAAATGGGGGGGTTTCTCCATTAACTGGGGGTTTCTCCATTAACTGGGGGTGTCTCCATTAACTGGGGGGTTTCTCCCACTAAATGGGGGGTTTCTCCATTAACTGGGGGTGTCTCCATTAACTGGGGGGTTTCTCCCATTAAATGGGGGTTTCTCCATTAACTGGGGGTTTCTCTCATTAACTGGGGGTTTCTCTCATTAACTGGGGGTTTCTCCATTAACTGGGGGTTTCTCTCATTAACTGGGGGTTTCTCTCATTAACTGGGGGTTTCTCTCATTAACTGGGGGTTTCTCCATTAACTGGGGGTTTCTACATTAACTGGGGGTTTCTCCATTAACTGGGGGTTTATTCCATTAACTGGGGGTTTTTCCCATTAAATGGGGGTTTCTCCATTAACTGGGGGTTTCTCTCATTAACTGGGGGTTTCTTCCATTAACTGGGGGTTTCTCCATTAACTGGGGGGTTTATTCCATTAAATGGGGGTTTCTCCATTAACTGGGGGTTTCTCTCATTAACTGGGGGTTTCTTCCATTAACTGGGGGTTTCTCCATTAACTGGTGGGTTTATTCCATTAACTGGGGGTTTCTCCATTAACTGGGGGTTTCTCCATTAACTGGGGGGTTTCTCACATTAACTGGGGGTTTCTTCCATTAACTGGGGGTTTTCTCCATTAACTGGGGGTTTCTTCCATTAACTGGGGGGTTTTCCCATTAAATGGGGGTTTCTCCATTAACTGGGGGTTTATTCCATTAACTGGGGGTTTCTTCCATTAACTGGGGGTTTCTCCATTAACTGGGGGGTTTCTTCCATTAAATGGGGGTTTCTCCATTAACTGGGGGTTTCTCTCATTAACTGGGGGTTTCTTCCATTAACTGGGGGTTTCTCCATTAACTGGGGGGTTTCTCCATTAACTGGGGGTTTCTTCCATTAACTGGGGGTTTTCCCATTAACTGGGGGTTTCTCTCATTAACTGGGGGTTTCTTCCATTAACTGGGGGTTTCTTCCATTAACTGGGGGTTTCTCCATTAACTGGGGGGTTTCTTCCATTAACTGGGGGGTTTCTTTGGAAGTGGTCGTATTGATAAATGACAAATGTAAAATTGGTGATGTTGGGCTCTATAAATAAACATTGATTGATTGATTGACCTCAGAGATATTGAAGTGACTGTTATTTTGTATAATTGATTGTTGTGTTTTATTTATGTCTTAATGTGTGCATTTATATAAATGTGTATATATATATATAGGTATACATATTTTTTATAAATATTTGTTTTTGTATTTGGGATTGTGGGAAACGGTATTTCGATATGTCTGTACACACAAACTGAAAGTTGCAGCTAACCATTATTTGTTTCTGATATCTCAGACCTGGCCGGAGGGGGCGGGTGTTTCCGGTGCGATGCCGCTCCGCCTCGGGTCTCCACCTCCTTCCTCAGCCGCCTGCTGCTGCCCGTCATCGTGCCGCGGCGCAGCCTGCTGGAGCTGCAGCCCTTCAGCCAGGTACTGCTGCCTTTCTATCCTTTCAGGTAGGAGTAGCTGAAAAGACACCAGGAAACCTCTCGTCAGGTTAACAGCGTTTATTAATAAGATGATACGATACGTCTGCAAAAGTACTCAGCCCAGGTCTTCTCCTATTTCACTGATACACAGTCCACAACATGTAGTTATCTGTCTCTCAGATTCACAGGAAGAGTCCCAATCTCTTGTTTACATCACATTTTATTATCTCTGTAGATTCGATAAAGTCTTCTCCCATTGGTTGGCGGGGAGGGGCCAAGTTCTATTGGCCCCTTCTATATATTGATTATCCTCTCACAAACACACACACACACACACACACACACACACAGGGGAGACTGCAGTGTATATAATGTGACCTTTGCCCCCTGCAGCCGGCGGACTCAGAGCTCAGCCTTCAGAGGGGGCGGAGCTTCAACAGCAGCACCGGACGCTACACGGCGCCGCTGAACGGATTCTACCAGCTGACTGCCAGCCTGCTGATCGGTAAATCTAAACACTGATAACACTCCTCTATCTTATTGATCTGCAGGACTAAAGAGTCTTTGTTTCACACAAACAGACACACATCCTTCACCAAGCGTGAGCCTACGGAGGCCGACAGGTGCAAACCAGCTACAACGATCAAACCTCTTCCATCAGGAGAAACTCGCTGCAGCTTCAGAAAGGATGCAGATGTAAAAACCCAAAGGTTCCACATGAAGAAACATCTCCAGCAACAAGACCTGCAGCATTTAGAGAACATTCAGCAGCTTGAGGAGACATGGCAGCGTTTACTAAAAGCTGCAGAAACCAAACGCTGCAAATACAAAACGCTGAAGAAGCTCAAAACACAACGGAGACCAGGGGACACTAAAGAGTGACGCACACAGCTGGGAGACCAGGGGACACTAAAGAGTGACGCACACAGCTGGGAGACCAGGGGACACTAAAGAGTGACGCACACAGCTGGGAGACCAGGGGACATTAAAGAGTGACGCACACAGCTGGAGACCAGGGGACACTAAAGAGTGACGCACACAGCTGGAGACCAGGGGACACTAAAGAGTGACACACACAGCTGGAGACCAGGGGACACTAAAGAGTGACACACACAGCTGGAGACCAGGGGACACTACAGAGTGACGCACACAGCTGGAGACCAGGGGACACTAAAGAGTGACACACACAGCTGGGAGACCAGGGGACACTAAAGAGTGACGCACACAGCTGGGAGACCTGGGCCCCTTCTCACTTCTCTTATTTTTCATTTCCTCGCTCCTCTGTCCTCGGTCTCACCGGAAGTTGATTTGTCTGCGCCATCTTGAGTACCGTCCCATGGCTCTTATTTCTGCCGGAGGACCGAGGATCGAGGATCGAGGATCGAGGATCGAGGAGCGAGGAGCGAGGAGCGAGGAGTGATAACCGAGGAACCACCAGACCACCCTCTGATGAAATCCTCAGACACTCGCCCCGCCCCCTTACTGTGTATCGCTCACTGATTGGACGAGGCAGCGCATGCACTGATCTGATGCTTCTTGACATGAGAGCCGTTTCCCAGCGGAGTGAAGAAAACACATGAACCTCACGGGAGTCACTCCTCAGTTTATACCGTGTTTTGTTTCAATTCATGTTTCATTTAGTTACAAATATGTGATATATCTGAACAACAAAGTGGTCAAAAATCATTTTATTCATTTATTGGAAACATTTTCATGATCGCTTTTTTCGTTTATACATTTTAAGAATGGCGTTTATCTTTTCTGAGAATGAGTTCTTATTTTATTTTATTTATTGGGGTCTACAACAGATGATACAAATGTGTGTGTCAGTAAATGTGCACTAACAGAGGCGGGGGGGGTGTGTGGAAATAACGGGGACAGAGCTGCTGTCAGACGATCAGCTGTGCAGCGTCATCACAAACGGACGTTGCTTCACGTGACGCTCCGGAGGAAAGGACGTCCCATTGCTCTGAAAACTCATTTCCTGCTTCTCGTGGTTTCCTCTCTCCTTGCTTCCCTGGTGGGAGGGACTAGACGCAGGGAAACGACGCAAGTGAGGGACGCAAGGAATCCATTTAACCGACCTGAGAAGGACCCCAGGGTGTCACTACTCGATCTGCCGCCCTGCCCTATCTGGAGTGCGCATGTGCGAGATGGTCCGCCATATTGGACAACTCTGTACGGCAACCCAAGTAGGACACTTGACACAGTGCCTTTTGGCAAAGCTCAAAAAGAAAACTGGAGAGAGATGAGTTATTGTTATTACAACGTGACTTCACTATTATTTAACAACTCTTTTTATTGGGTTCTTTTATTTGGGGTTAAGTACATTGTCAGAATAAGTGAGAAATGGATTTAAGTTCTGTTAGACAGCCATATGCCATACATGTTTGCACACATTCACAGTAAATATTTATTCAGTATGATAGCTGTCTAACAGAAGTTAAATTCATTTCTCACGGAGTTGTCCAATATGGCGAACCATCTTGCACATGCGCACTGCAGACCGGGCAGAGCTGCAGATCGGGTAGTGACCATAGGTAGTGACACAGGGGACACTTATGGCACATTTCCACTGCAGCGGGGTAGCCCCGTTTAAGCGTCCATAAGCATCCTCGCTCAGGCCTCGGGCTGCCTCGCTGGCCGTCCCAGGCCGTGGCGCATTTCCATCACAGTTTAGGACCTGGGGTAGCAACGCAGTGTAGGCGGGGCTCCCGTCGAGCTCCCGCTGGATTGTATCATCCCCAATGAGATGTAGGAACGTCGTCACCTCCTCGGTCGACCACGGTGTGCTTTTCTTTGACGTTGCCATTTTTGTAGCTCCTCCGTTTACAAAAATGCTGCAAGCTTGCTTCTAAATATATATGCGACGCTAGGGATGATCTCGCGCGCGATCTTGTGACGTTTCTCTCAGACCAATCAGCAGTCGAGAGTGTTGACGTCACTAGTTCAGCCCTGGCCTGATAGAACCACGATGTTATGGGGCCGGAAAAAGAGGGAAAAAGTACCCGCTAGCCGGTGCTACGCTATATGGAAAGGCCACCAAAAACTGGCCTGGCCGCTTGAGGACGATTAAACGGGGCTACCCGCTGCAGTGGAAATGCGCCATAAAGAGTGACGCACACAGCTGGGAGACCAGGGGACACTAAAGAGTGACGCACACAGCTGGGAGACCAGGGGACACTAAAGAGTGACACACACAGCTGGGAGACCAGGGGACACTAAGAGTGACACACACAGCTGGGAGACCAGGGGACACTAAAGAGTGACACACACAGCTGGGAGACCAGGGGACACTAAAGAGTGACACACACAGCTGGAGACCAGGGGACATTAAAGAGTGACGCACACAGCTGGAGCGCTTGGTGACGTTCAGGATTATAAAGCTGAACAACTGTCTCCGTTGTTGGAAACTGAAATGTTTGATGGTCTTATTTGAACAAAGTGGTCACATGACTCCTTCTGATGTTACTGCAGATCTGCTGTGAGCTAGTTAGCTAATGTAGCTAACCTAGTCATTTCAGATATACTGACAAACACTAACAGTTATGAGACGACTAACTCTGAGACAGAGACATTGCGTATATAAAACACATAATAAACCTCTCCCTCTCTCGTGTGTGTGTGTGTGTGTGTGTGTGTGTGTGTGTGTATGTGTGTGTGTGTGTCAGAGTCAGGTGACAGAGTCCAGGTGAGACTCAGAGACAGTGTGAGAGCAGCGATCTGCATCGAGTCTCTCTGCCAGAGCAACCTGTGAGTACCTGCACGTCCAACGTCTTCTTCTGTGGTGGTTTTTGGAGGCAGATTGCATGTTAACAGCTTCAATCCAGTCTTTCATAGCGCTCCTCGTCCCGTTCACTCAAACTATCCCCTGCATTTCCTCTCCAGGAATCCCACGACATCCCAAAACGTGTTGCATTTCTATTCTGTCAGTTTTAGCATTTAGACACCGAAACCACAGCCAACAAGTACATTTTCCAAGATTACATTTGAACTCATCATGATAATATCAGAATAGACCTTCTAGGCCCCATTACTGATTGTTCCTGAACGCAGCTTGAACCTCACTCCACCAGTTGCTAGCAGCTAACGTTAGCTATCCCATGCAGATTCCAACACAGGTTTGCTAGGATTTATTATTAGGAATCGAAATTCAACCTTCAATGTTGGTGTATCTCTGGGGCTGAAGGACTAAACACCTGTCAGCTGCTCTCACGTTCGTAGGAGAATGTTGAGTTTATGTGGTGAGTGTTTTCTGTCTCTCTGTCTGTTAGCTCTGTAGAGTCTGTGATGGGCGTGGCGGCTGGAGGAGGAACGTTCAGTGTCCTACTGACAGGAACACTCTATCTACAGGTACACACACACACACACACAGTGAGTTTTCCATTGTCTCACCTACAGATGAGTCCAATATGATCTGCCCTCAGTGGCGACTGGTCATTAGGGGCACAGCCCCACCTAGAGTCAGCAGAAAGTATTACAAATAATTATTACAAAAAAATACAAAAAATAAATTAAAATATATATAAAATATATTTTAAGATCATGTTTAATCATCTGATTCGTCTCATTGCTGTTTTAGTCTGTGTTCTTCTAATTAGTGTCTACAGTGTGTGCCTGTTGAGCTGTTTAGAGCCATGTGGGACAAAACCCGATCCTGCCCCTCCCTCTCACTGTCTGAGTGAACGGTGACTGTAAAAACTACACTGCGCATGCTCAGAATATTTTCCTATTTAATGTGTGTGGCAAAAAAATAATGACCATAGGGGCATAGAGCTGCCATCCCCACCATACGTCATCTCACATCATTCAGAGCTGATTGGCTGTAAGTACGTGTGCCGCGAAAAGTGTGGTGTGTGAAGAGGAGACGAGAGAGGTGCAGTGACGCGTCCTAAAACCAGGAAGTAAGCTGCGCATGGCTTCCCTCCACAAAAAAGCAATGAGATTTCTCCATAGGATTTTAGAAAATAGCTCCAAATAAGATCTGTGGGAAACGTAGCTGTTAGATAAATGCACGTTTTGTTCAGCCGGATAATATCCACATGTCTACCCTACTTTTATCATTTTCGAATCATAAATCTATTGATTCGATTAGATTTATGACTTTTGAAACTACAAGAACATAAGGAGGACTTTTACAAAAAAGTAATAGAGATGTTTGTCCAGAAGGATAGGCAAATGGACTTCATCTTCAAGTCAAGGTAAGACTGCAATTTTATTGAAAATGGGATCTTACTAAGAGAGAACAATTCAATATTTAAATGATAAAATTACATTTTTGGGGTATTCTTCTGTTGAACTGTCTGTTTAAAATTAATTGAAGCATCAGACAAAAAAAGCTTTTGAAAATAATATTATATTTTGATTTAGGTCAGAATATAATATTTGTAAACCTGAAGAGTCAGAGCCTCAGCAGCCATGAACCTCACTGCAGAAGCTTATATATAGACATCGAAGTTTTTTGTGCCCCACCACTTTTGTACATATAAAAACGCCACTGTGTGCCCTTAAACAATGTCATCAAGAAGAAATATCTTAAAGCTTAAATCCCTTTAAAAACGTTAAAATAATCATCTCTTCTGGAGCTCGGATCATCGTTGACTCGATGTGTAGACATAAAATAAATGAAACGCTACGGCTTTAAACCTGAGACACAGTAAAGGAAAAAGATGGCGATGTCCAAAAACCTGATAAAGAGATTCATAAATACAGTCCAAGTACAACATCAAACTAAAGGGCAGATCATCTTCAAAACCACACATCAAGGTGTGACTACTTCCTGTGTACATCAAGGTATACCGTAACCATGTCATCACACCTGTAATCTAGCATTCAAACTAATTGTGTGTGTGTGTGTGTGTGTGTGTGTGTGTGTGTGTGTGTGTGTGTGTGTGTGTGTGTGTGTGTGTGTGTGTGTGTGTGTGTGTGTGTGTGTGTGTGTGTGTGTGTGTAGGCTGGAGAGTATGTGTCGGTGTTTCTGGACAACGCCACAGGCTCGTCCCTCAGCGTCCTGCAGGAATCTCTGTTTTCCGGCATCCTGCTGGGAGTGTGAACGCCTCACGACCCCGCGTGGTGATGGACACATCTCAGCAGGGACGTCACCTGATCCCCAGCAGTTTAACAACACTGAGTCACCTCTGAGACTCAGGTCCGAGGTCACCTTTCTCTCTCTACTGAAGACTGTTTTCATGGAGCAGCACCTGGTGGACGTTAGAGGAACTGCAGCCACGATGTTCCTCTGGACAAGTATTACTTCCCCGATCTTTCAAAGACTGATGACATTTTATATTAAATCATATTTATTTGGTTCCTTCCCTTCAGGACGTAACATCCAGGTGAGTTGAACCAGGCATTGAACCTGCAGATGCACGCGCTGAGAAAACATCTCATTATAGACTTTAGCGTTTATTTTGCTAACTTTTTTCCATCAATATCCACCAAAAGTTAGCATTGCATAAAGCCCAGCAAGAACTTTGATCCTGGCTTCATTTCCACATTGCTGTTCTGGAAATGTAATAAGCTCACGCCTCATTTTCATATTCAAACCTGTCAGTGGGGGGGGTCTTCTGTTAGGTACAGTTTCGCCCTGTTCACCTGAAGAGTCTCTCTTTAAGGACATCTGAACACAGGACGTGTGTTTCTATGTAAATCACTGACCCGCTCATCTCGGCTGCTTGGTTCAGGATTGCGTCTCTGGCTCTTTATTTTAAAAGTGATATTTATTCTCTTATGATAAACAAGTTGTGAATATTTCTGATATTAAAACACTTCTACTTTCCGTCTGTTGTTCATCTTTCAGATTGATCTTGCTGGATGATGAACTGAATATTGTATTAGCTTATAAAAGGTAAAGTGTTATAATTTTAATAAAGTCACCACCACTTGATCGGGGATATGTTTAGCCTAGCTTAGCACAAAGACTGGGAGTGGAGGGAAACTGCTAGCATAGCTCCTTTAGAACAGAAACATCAACAAGTATGTGTTTTCATGTATCTTGTGAGCTAACCAGCTAGTCAGTTGGTTTATTTAACAGGTTATCTTAGTTTATAGTTATTGCCTGCCCCAAAGAGGCTATGTTTTCTGTTAGGTTTATTTATCCGACCGTCAGCAGGATAACTGAACAACTCATTGTACTAAACTTGGTGGAGAGGTGAAGCACAGGCAGAGGAAGAACATATTACAGTTGAGTGTGAATCGGACCAATGAGGGATGTAATCATGGGCTCTCTGAGAAATAAGAGGGCAGAGATGTTGGTGTTCGTTTCATGGCTCTACTCATCATCTTCACACACACCTGGACACTCGGATGAAACCAGCAGATCGTCTTCGTGTTGGTTCCACATAAGGACTTAAAGCTCATGAAACCATCAAAGCCGTCAGGAACACGGTTATTTCCGTTCTTCAGAAAGGGTTAGTTTGAATGCATCTAGTTTCGGCATGGGTCTGTTTCTCAGAATCTAAATTCCTCTTTCTCTCCCAGACCCAGAAGAAAAGTTGAATGAAGTTGTTGAAATGTCTGCAGCGGAGCGCCATCTGCTGGTGGGGTCTGTGTGTTCATGTGACTGACAGGAGGTCATGCTGCTGCTTCAATAGAGTGGTGAAGTCACGCCCATCTACTTCCGGTCCATGGAACCTTATTTCTGAAAAATTATGTATTGAAGTCAATGGAGAGAGAAAACGTATCTTTCGATCCCGTTTGAATTGTGCCATGAATTACACATATGATGTTTGTCAATTAAAAAAATCATTTCCAGGTCAAAAAAGTCACAGTTTGTCGTAAAACTGTTGAAATATAAGACTATGAAAAATACGCAACTAGAAAGACTACAAATCCCAGAGTCGCGTAAGTGATGTCACAATTGTTTTCCTCCACTAAGAGATAGCTAAAATCAGCGCCATATAGATAGAATCTATCTATATGGCGCTGGCTAAGATCAGATAGCTTTAACAAGATGCCTGTGTGCTTAGTACCAGGCTGTTATCATACCAGCAATGGGTCTTGCTCGTTCCTTCGCTTCCCGTCTGATGAAAGGACCAGGAGTGGCTGGATCAAGTTAGCTACCTAGCTAGTAGCTAGCACGTTAGTTAGCATTACAGCCTTGTCATTTTTATTAGCCTTAACATGAAGTAACATGAAGTAACCCAACATGTTAAACAGTAAGAGTAGTAGTCATATTTCGTGAACCTTTTGAAGAGTACTGTTACCGGTGTGATCATTCTATAATATACCTTTAAGCCCGGATGCCCCCTCCCCCGGGGCAGACATGCTAACGCTACATTAGCATCGCCGATCTTTTCTACTTCACGCTATCTGCACAAATGGTTGACATTAAACATTAAAAAGACCAGGCAGTTCAGAGAGAATCAAAGGAAGGCAGCTTTGCATGACATTCTTCTGGACGTGTTTCATTGTGGTGATAGTGAGGGTGATAGTGAGGGTGATAGGGTGATAGTGAGGGTGATAGTGAGGGTGAGAGGGTGATAGTGAGGGTAGGCAATCGTTTTGTTGACAAGACAGTAGTGACGGCCATCTTGGTGACGTGTGTTGTTGTGCGAGACCAGAGATGTAGTTCATTCAGTGTTTCACACAAACAAATGTGTTACTTCACAGTTTTATGACACATTTTAATTTTTTTGACTTGCAAAATAATCTTTTAAATTGACAAACATCATATGTGTAATTCATGGCACAATTCAAACGGGATCGAAATAAGGTCCCATGGAGCTCCACCGGAAGGGGAGGGACTTCGCCACTCAATAGAGAACCGCAGTGACGCATCCTAAAACCCAGAAGTAAACTCCTTCCGGTTCCTTCGTCAAAATTCAATGCAATTTCTCCATAGGATTTAGGAAAATAGCTGTAAATAAGGTCTGTGGTTGAAACACATTTAAGAGACGGATCACATTTTGTTCAGCCGGATAATCTCCACGTCTACCCTACTTTTATCATTTTCGAATAATAAATCTAGTCGCCGGAAGCAAAATGCTAACGTTATGCTATAAAGCAGGGGTGGCCAACCCGCGGCTCTCGAGCCCCTAGTTTCATGCGGCTCTTCAGTTCATATCGAATTGTATAGCCTATGTGTGAGTTTGGGGGAGAGACACTGACTCCTGACTAGTGTTGCACGGTGTACCGATACTTGAAAGGTACCGCGATACCCTGCCGTTAAAAACGTTACGATTCCTCTGTTTCATTAATATCGGTACTTTAAGAATGACGGGGGAAAGTACTCCGGTGAGAAAGCGTCGTTTTAATAAGAGCCGTGTGTGTTCAGCGCTCTGCTTCCACTCCCTGCACTGCAGCCGTGCCTGCAGTCCCGCCCCTCTCAAGCACGCTCTAAGTCCCTCCCCTCTCAAGCACGCTCTAAGTCCCTCCCCTCTCAAGCACACTCAAGTGCCTCCCCTCTCTCGTGCACGCGCTAGCTGCCAGAGTATGTGAGAAAACGAGAAGCATGGCTGCAAGTGGGAGTGCAACTGCCGCTGCGCCTCGGCTTGTTGACAAAAAAGACGCCAGAAGCGAAATTTGGAAGTATTTTAGCTATATCTCTGACAGTGAGGGCAAGCCTACGGACACCACGAGGCCTGTCTGTGAGAAATGTATTAATTGTATTTAATACAAATTATTGTCATTTATTTTATTTATTGTTCTCATTGTTTAAAAGTTTGTGTTCTGGTTCTGGTGTGAAATAAAGCACAATAAATTACATTTAATACTGTTTCCCTTTTTTTAAGAAAAGTATCGAAAAATAATCGGAATCGCAATTCTTGACTTGGTATCGAAACCAAAATGTTGGTATCGTGACAACACTAGCTACTCCTGATAGTTAAACCTGATATTTAGTAGGTCTGTTAAGTATTGAATGCTGATAATTCTGACGTAATTTGGCCGGTCAAAGTTGTTTGGGCTCGGATAAAATCGCTCCGTTACTTTCGTCCCGTGTTACTTTCGTCCCGTGTTACTTTCGTCCCGTGTTACTTTCGTCCCGTGTTACTTTCGTCCCGTGTTACTTTGTCCCGTGTTACTTTCGTCCCGGCTCTCCCTACGTGTGTATGTGTGGTGTCAGTATGAGAGGATGACAGCGCGTCTAATTTTGATGTGGCCCAAGAGCCAATCACAATAATACCTGCGATGCAGTGAACCAATTTGAGGGGGGGGAAACCTATCGTTGATTAAACACTATCCAGTGTTTCCCGCCAACGGAGCCCCGCGCCCCCCCCTGAAATTCAAGGTGTTTAAAAAATATATATAATTTTTTTTTTAAAATATAAATATAGCACCAAATTCCAAATAATCTATAACTACTGTCACTTTTCACATTGAACATGTGCTCTTTTATTAAATAAACTAAACGCTTTCATTTTAAGTTGTGAGTTTAGTGTTTTTGACCCTAAGAAACACTGATGCATTAATCAATAACAATAATCCACAGCTCCTCTCTCTGCTCCTGAGGATTTCAAAAATATATATCCCAATGCCACAAAGATGCATCAGTGACGTGGTTGAAATCTTGTCTCCAGAAAACAAAAAACTGAAACAAGCGGTATCAGTGACTGTGTGTTTGATGTGGCTCTTTGCAGAAACATAGAAAAAATGTGGCTCTTAACCTCTGACTGGTTGGCCAGCCCTGCTATAAAGGAACTACAGCAGGGTCGCTGCTTCAACGTCACGCCGACTTCAGATCTATATTCAAACACACAGACTCTAAATGGAACGAGTTGAAGCGTTTGTTTGAACACTCTGCAGGAGGCAGGGACTTGCTTTCAAGCAGAACAGAAACTAACTCAGAGGAGTGTTCACGTGTTCGGCGTAATGACGTACAACGGCCTCCACGACTTCTGTAGTCCTATTCAGCCACTTGGTAACAACCATAGTTTCTCAGACACGTCCACTCTTCAGAAATCACCAGAGGGGTCTCTGCTGATGATTTAATGTCCTAGAACAAAACGTGATCCGTCTCTTCAGTGTGTCTCAACCACAGACCTTAGTTCAGATACTTTCCTAACTCCTATGGAGAGATCCCATTGCTTTTTATCGAAGGAACCGGAAGTGGTAAAAATGCTAACTTACTTCCGGGTTTTAGGATGCGTCACTGCGGTTCTCTATATCCTCCAATATATTAGAGATACAAACTATCACTAATGTGGACTGAGCTCTATGGGCTCAGAACAGTCTCATAATACACACATGCACACAGAACGATCCACACTTGTGTTTTTCAAAGCACACACAAATGTGTTCCGTTTCATATGCATGTAAATAAAATCAAAATACAGAAAAAAGTTGTACATGTATATTTTTGATCCTCACATATTTGTTTTCCGTTTGAATCCTCTGAACCTGCAAACAGAACCCGCTTTCTGTGCACGGATTCGTTTTGTGGGGTTTTTGAGACTCTCCTGACGGTCACCCGATTCGTACTTGTCATTTTTTCTATCTATAGCCAATCAGATGTCTCCTCAATTCTAAGCCAATCACATGAGCGCGCCCCCACGAGGGTAGATGTCTTGCGTTCGTGACGTAGCGCTTCATGTACGCATTTTGCGCTGCCCGGAGCTGACAGCTCCATGGAGCCTGCCTGCAGGCGCTAATCTCAGGCAACCCAGTCTCACGGCATTTCGTGTTCACCAACACGATTTTTAATCTATTGATTCGTGTTCACCAACACGATTTGCCCCTTTTTTTCGTGTAGCACAGCACGATTTTAAAATCAATGTATTTCTACTGCCTGCAGCACGTGTTTTTCTCCGGTCGGGTCGAGGAAGACCGGAAGCTGTGTGGTTCATAAAAACATGTTCTTACTCAATATCAAGCCACAGTTATTGCTTTTATTTGAAATCGTATAATTTCGGACTTTTGTTGCCGTCTGTGAGGGAAATAAATGGCTCAGAGCCTCAGGATACTGAAATCTGTATTTTTAAAATCTTACTTACTGTTATCACACTGTTATTTACTCACCAATAACACACAATTATCCTTGCTTTTATTTATTGGTTTAATTCCATAATCTCTGGCTTTTTTGGCGTCCGTCAGTAACTGAATTTCCAAATAAAAATAAAATGTGGCTTGATATTGAGTAAGAACATGTTTTTATGAACCACACAGCTTCCGGTCTCCCACGACCCGACCAGAGAAAAAGACGTGCTGCAGGCAGTAGAAATACATTGCTTTTAAAATCATGCTGTGCAACACGAAAAAAAAGGGGAAAATCGTGTTGGTGAACACGAAATGCCGTGAGACTGGGTTGTCTCAGGACACCTCCACTCTCAGGACAGCGCCACTTTCCGAACAGGAAATGCACGCAAATACAAGCCTTTATATTATTAAGGTACAGCGCCACTTTCCAAACCATTGATGAATGCTTGTGTACACAAAAACGGCAGGCAAAACCGTTTTAAATGTGTGTTTCCTGTGTGGCGAATACAACTGCTTTATTTATGTCTGTATGAAGTTGTTGTGAGTGTGGAGGGAGCAGCTACAGGTTAGCTTAGCCCAGTGTTTCTCAAACTTTTTCATACCAAGGACCACTTAACCAATAAAAAAACACTCGCAGACCACCTAACTCCACAAATATCCAGAAACACATCGTTTTTTACAAATCGCCTGAAAATTGTACAAACAAGTGGCAAAATGTGTGATGAAGGTGTTTACCTGGGCTATATCATGCAATCGAAAGTTAAACTTAAGCTTGCTCCATTGCGGAGATATTCCCGCGAGAGTGCGGAAAACTTTAATTAATTAATTAATTAAAAATGTGAAATGTTACCAATATACTCACGGACCACTAGGGGGCGCTCACGGGCCACCAGTGGTCCGCGGACCACACTCTGAGAAGCACTGGGCCTTAGCCTAATCGATCAGTGCACTACGAAGCCAGTGCTAGACAGTGAACTGTCAACGGGGGGGGGGGGGGGGGGGGGGGCCCCCGGTCATTATCGGCCGATATTGACTCTTAATAGTTTGATCGGTGCTCTCTATGAAGGCCGATCAGGAGAGCTGGATCTGATCGATATGGACATAAACGCGAGTGAAGTGTAACCAGACGCGAGAGAGAGATCAGATCAGCTGCTGAGTCTGACAGAGACATGCAGCTCTGCATAATCACATGAAGCTCCGCCCACTGTTTAGCGAGCTGACCGGACTGCGCAAAATGCGTACATGAAGCGCTACGTCATGAACGCAAGAAATCTACCCTCGTGAGGGCGCGCTCATGTGATTGGCTTAGAATGGAGGAGACATCTGATTGGCTGATAGAAAAAATTACAAGTACGAATCGGCTGACCGTCAGGGGAGTCTCAAAAAAACCTACACACGAATGCCCAGCGATCCGTGCACAGTGATCCGTGCACAGTGATCCGTGCACAGAGAGCGGGTTGTGTTGCAGGTTCAGAGGATTTAAACGGAAAACTAATATGTGAGGATCAAAAATACATATGCAAAACTTTTTTCTGTATTTTCATTTAATTTACATGAATATGAAACGGAACACATTTGTGTGCTTTGAAAAACACAAGTGTGGATCCTTCTGTGTGCACGTGTGTGTTATGAGACTGCTCTGAGCCCATACAGTTCAGATTGTCTGAAAGCATATTTCATAAATATTTCCTTTTAACCTTTCAGAGCATTTTTTTATTCTGGTCTCTGCAACACACACACACACAGACACACACACACACTCTGCTGAATGAACACAGTGTTTGGAGGTGGGTCGAGATGAGATCATTTTACTCATAAAGTGGCGCCTTATGCTTGGCACCATGCCATAAACACACACACTTACCGTACAAGGCGTGTCGACAGCATAATGAGGGCTGCTTGACGGCCTTGTTGACAGCTCAACACACACACACACACACACACACACACACACCACACACACACACACACACACACACACACACACACACACACACACACACACACACACACACACACACACACACCACACACACACACACACACACACACACACACACACACCACACACACACACACACACACACACACACACACACACACACACACAGTGGAGCTGTACCGTTAGCATTAGCTGGTGTTTAGATGAATGGCTGCTAGTCCTTGGAGGTCAGTGTGATGGCGTTGCTTCTACCTTAGCCTTGTATTGTTGTGCAGGATTGTGTAGGACCTGGGGCCTCATTTATAAAGGGATATACGCTCAAGAAATGGCGTACGCCAGTTTCTACGCAATGTTTGCGATTTATAAAATACTAACTTGAGGGGAAAACGTGCGGTCCTCCACGCAAACTCTAACCCATGCGTACGGATCATGTTTAATCGTGTTTTATGGGACACAAACCACCAAATACAAACACATAATTCAGATCCAGTCGTCATGACTCCACTCCGGAGGGATTCCCCGATCACTTCTCAGTCTCTCATCAGGGGGGGGTCTCCTGTCCCCGGTGCAAACACACTGTCTGAGGAAGGCTGTGTGTCTTCTTTTTGTCATGAACCTTTTTCGGACCACTTATTTATTTATTTTGGTGACGATCCGACCTCCATGCTGCTCCTCTGGTTCAAACTGCATCCACCAAACAATATGATTTATCTCCACCTCCCCAAAATAACCCACATCTGACACGGTGTGAGACGTCTGTTTTAGCTTTCTGTCCTCATTTCCTGCGATCTCCTTCCTGCAGTCAGTCAGAATGAATGAATGGGCGTTTCTTTGACTATTTATAGGCCAATATGGGCGTTACGTGAAGCCCGCAAAAGCTGCACCGCATTTCGAGTCGGTTGTGATTTATAAAGGGAAGCCGGCGTAGGAAGTGCTGTACGCACTTTCCTCGCCGGTACGCAATGTTTGGTGAATCGGAAAATGTCAGAAAATGTCTACCTATTTTTTTTATTTCTACTACGTAAGCAACCTTCCCACGTGAATCCTACGCACAGCGTTATACATGAGGCTCCAAAGCTCCTCGTTCCCTCGGTTGGTTTTGATTTGGGAGGTTTTGCTTTTGCCACAATCCTCTCTTGAAAGGTTCCCACATGTTCTTGTTTTGTCTTTTTTCAGGCAACATAAAAGCTTGGTGATAATTTGAGCTACTACTAACAATGTGTATCTGACTGTATCCTGAAGGTGTCTGTTTGTGGGCCACAGTAGATCAAAAGTAGAGTAAACATACCCAGTTCGTGTTTGTCTTTACATTACATTTGGTTTAGCAAATGCTTTTATCCACAGCAACTTAAAATAAGTATATATATATAACCATAGATATAAGAGTTCAGAAGTGCTTTAGCTTCAATTAAGACATTTATCCACATTTTCAGAGCTTCATTGAGGGGTTAACTTTGACCCTGGAGATACTAGATTAACAAAAGACTCAAAGTCTACTTAGTCTTATGAGATTTCCTCACAGGCAACTCTGAGTGCTAAAACCACAAAATGATAAGGGCTGAGCAAAGTTCAGACCTCAGAAACACAACAGGAGGTTACGTGATATCAAACCCCCCACAGACTGCACCACCATCTGTTTATGAATCTACTCTACTGTCATTTTTACTTTCTATTCAAAAAGGTAGAAAAATCCTTAAAAATAAGTCCAAATTCCAAGTGTGCGAACAAACCTCATGTGACGCACCTGCCGCTCCTAACAAGAGGACAAAGGTCGCCTGTTGTGCAGCAGACACCGAGAGACGGTCTGTCCGCTCACAGACGCAGCCTGTCCTCCTACAAAAAACGACCATATAGGTCGATTGTTCAGCAGCTAAATACGACCCAGTCACGTTTTAAAGTGTAGCACCTCTAGTGGTCGTGTAAGAAACAACATGCTCCTGTCGATTGCAAACGCTCCGGAGGGTCGTTTATTCACAAATAACCCTCTCTGGAAAATCCTAAATTGTGGAATAGTTTGGCCATTAAAATGCTTTTTGATTCGATTTCTGACGATAAGTGTATATTGTACTTTTATAATCTACGTCCAGTCGATGTGTAGGATCTACAGTTTGATAGATATTAGGAAGATGATCTGAGGTCTCGCCAGGAGAACGTGATGCAGCTTCCATGTAAAGTTAGCGTGGGTGAAAACAGTTTTTCCGGTCTCGAAGTTTTCATAATAAAACCGGAAGTATTCCCCACACTGTCAAATGATTACACAGTGATATCTGCATCACTCATCCACTAAGAAACATCAGTTGATCCTTGTTAATTACACAACATTGATTGGTTTAAATTGTGTGCAATGCTTTTGTGTTTTTAACCTTCGATTGAAAGAAACAAATTGTTTTTTAGGAGTTTAGACACGACAGAGTTTCCGAAGACACTACACTACCCAGAATCCCCAGCTATCGTTTGGGACTACAACATCCGCCTTGCTTTACAAACCCCGTGATTAGCCCTCAAGCCCTGTGATTGGATGTTGGAGTGGCAGTGCGACAAGGTTACGCTGAGCAACAACAGCTCTTTGAAATGGAATGGAGCCACGGCAGACTTTCCAAAACTGGACTTGGACGGGTCCAGCCCCCGGGTCCAGCCCATAAATCCATGGCCCAGCCCCTCCCCCCCCCCCAGAACTACACATGCTGGCTATTGTGTGTTTCGCACCATGTTCTATGGCACGGCTCTACTGGGAATTGTAATTTTAAAAGACGTTTTCGTATTTCCCACAATTAGAAGTTGCCAGTTTTAAACTGTGTACACCCTGGAGGTTTAGGGGATAGGAAACACTCATTTAAAACATATAATTAATAAATGGGTGAAAATTGCTTGTGCCCATAATGGGCAGCATTAATATACCCACATGCCAGCTAAGGTCAGAAGAGCTTTAACAGCTGGTCTTATGTCTGTGACCCCTCCTGTTGTTCATTGATGAGCCTGAAACATGCACTTGTCAAGGTTCAGAGGCACATTTAGCAAATACGGCAGTAGCCATCGATCATCTTAAGATAAGATACTTTATTGATCCCAAGTTGGGAAATGTTGTTGTTACAGCAGCATGTACTACTTTGTTCTACTCCACTACACTTCAGAGGTTAACCTGGTATTTTTACTCCACTACATTTATTTGAGTTACTTTGCAGATTCTGATTAATGATGTGAAATATAAACAACCCTTAAGTCAGACTTTAGTTAAACCTGAGTCAAATTCAGGGAAGGTGATTGTCAAGTGACAAAATAAACTATGCAATATATTGGACGTTAAGTACTTTGTCAGACTTCATATTTATCTGTGGATAACCCCAACGTTTTTTCTTATTCAAAAGAAGACCTTAAAGTGGACCATCATGCTATATTTGAAACATATATTGTAGGGCCATACCTATACAAAACATGTCTGTGAAGTTTTTTGCTTCAAGTCCCAAACAGATCACCGTTGCAGCCACGCCTCATACTGCTCAAACCCCTCTTTTGAAGCCCTGATAGAGAAACGCAGATTCTGGGTCCTTAGCTTGAAAAAAAAGAAAGAAGAGGAGGCGGAGCTAATGCCTGATCAGAATTCTACCGGAGATAAAGTTAAATTCTGCTGTGATAAAACGCCATCCTGTTTAAACCACATCAAGGATTATCTCTGAAACAGTATGGAGCTCAAATGCTTTTTCTCTTGCGGGTTTATCACAAGGTGAGTTCCTTTTTATTTCCTGCTTTTTAAACACATGTGCTCTCCAGTACAGGTTAGCTCTGAGTGTTAGCGAGGCTTGCTAATGTAAACAAAGACGAGATTACCTCCAAAACACGTCAAGCATTGTTTCTGATAGCAACTCTCTGTGGGTCCGCCGCCGTCACCACGGATGGACACGTCAGTTCAGTTCAGATGTGGGTACGGAGGAAAAGAGAGAGGGTTTTATTTACTGACGCTGCGTGAGTTCCCCGACGCACCGGGACACATGTTGATGTATAAAAGACATCACAAAGTGCATTTTGCATGATAGGTCCCCTTTAACTTAAAGTATTCTTTAATGTTTAAATAAAGCCTTATCAGTTGGTCTGTTTTGCACATCCTCCTGTTAATGTCTTTGGACGTCCTGCACTCAACTGTTTTATTGTAGAGATCACTACAGTATCTTCTTGATATTTTCTATTCTATATTTCTATCATTGACCCCTATGTTGTATGTAGGCTACTCTTAATATTTAAATGTTTTCATCAAATAAAACGTATTCAACAATAAAATGCAATAGCGTGCGTTAACCACTAGGCGGTGCGGTTTAAAAAACCAGTGGTGTAGTTAATAAAACATAATAATATCAAACATAATATGACTATTAACTTTATTGTGAGATGAAAACAGAACGGTAAAGGAAACACAGTTTCAGTCTCTCGATGTGAAGCTTATGCATTGAACCATGAACCTGTATAGACCTGTAACAGTCAACTGCATGAGGAGTTGGAAAGGTAGTAAATAATATCTTTAAAAACGACAAGTCCCTTTCTATCAGCTGTGCACCGTTATGGTGTAAATACAGACTATCTACGAATTAGATCAAATATAAAAGTCAGCCGAATTAGTGTTGATACTGCAAGGAGACGTATTGTGTGAAAATAAATGGAAGATGTTGTTTAATGGCTGATATATTTATGATCCACGTCACATATTCAGTTTTGGCCGCATTTCTTCCTGTTTGTCCAGAAGTCTTCTGATCAGGGCTCTATAAATAAAGAACTACGGCAGCTGTATGTAATATTTAATGCAGCCGAACCGTGTATTACAATGCCGTTATGTGATGACTTCCAAAGAGAAAAGCAAGAACATTCGGAATAAAGTATTATTTTATTTTCAATTTGTTTTCTTTTCGATTTCATATCACATAAACACCATATCCCAACATGCATTGCGGCTAAAACATCCAGGATTATGGGTAGTTCGATGTTTTAGCCTATCAAAACCTCTGAAAAAAGAAATGTGTCTCTCAGAATCGAAAGAGAAAAACCTATGGGAAAAACACAAAAGCATTGTACACAATTTAAACCAATACGTGTCGTATAATTAACTAGGATCAACTGATGTGTTTTAGTGGATGAGTGCTGCAGACATCACTGTGTAATCATTTGATCATTGGTTTTATTATGAAAACGTTGAGACCGGAAATACTGTTTTCAACCCGTAACTTTACATGGAGGCTGCCGCAGACCTCAAATCATCTTCGTAATATCTAACTATAGATCCTACATATCGACTGGACGTGGATTCTAAAAGTACAATATACACTTCTCGCTAGAAATCTAACTCGAGGCCGACAACTTTAAAACGTAATTATAGGTCGTATTAGGCACTTGAACAAACAACATATTTGGTCGTATGAGTTGGAGGACTTGTTGCAGCGACGGTAAGGAGGGGACACTTCAACAAGCTGCAAAAGAACGTTTTGAAGAGGATATCTTATCATCAAGTTGACCTGATTTCCTGTTGAAGGCAAACAGACCGAGCTTTCAGATTCAACCGGAGAATCATGGCTTCCAGCTTAGAGAGAGACCTCAGCTGTCCGGTCTGCTGTGACATCTTTAGAGATCCCGTCATCCTGTCCTCCTGCCACAGCTTCTGTAGAGACTGTGTGCAGAGCTGGTGGAGCGAGAAAGAAGGGAAGGAGTGTCCGGTCTGTAAGAGACGAGATTCAAAGGACTCACTTCCTGCTAACTTTGCTTTAAAGAACCTGTGTGAGAGTTTCTTAGAGGAGAGAGGTCAGAGACCTCCAGAGGCTCTCTGCAGTCTGCACTCTGAGAGACTCACACTCTTCTGTCGGGACCATCAGCAGCCAGTGTGTCTCGTCTGTAGAGATTCAGAGAAACACAGCGAGCACAGATTCAGACCCATCGATGAAGCTGCACGACAACACAGGAAGGAGCTCCGGAAGTCTCTGCAGCCTCTGAAGGGACGGGTGGCGCAGTGGTCTGTGCATCCGATCATCAGATCAAGGGGGAGTGCTGGGGAACTCCAGTTCGAAACCCGCTCCTGCCGCCACTGCGTCAGGCCGTTGTGTCCTTGGGCAAGACACTTCACCCGGATTTGCTCCTGTGGGTATTGTCCACAGTACATGTATAATACCAATGTGTACCTGTAAAAGCGCCTCGATGTCTTCGAGGCGTGAAGATGGACGGTGTGGCGCAGTGCGCTGTGCAATGATCATCAGATCAAGGGGTGAAACCCGCCGCTGCTGCGTCTGTAAAGCCGGTGTGTCCTTGGGCAAGACACTTCACCTGAACTTGCTCCTGTGGGTATTGTCCACAGTATCTGACCATTGCATGTATCATATATGTGTAATGTGTGTGTATATGTAAAGCGCTTTGAGTCATTGATAAAGCGCTATAATAAATGTAAGGAATTATTATTAATTATGAAGGAGAAGTTAAAGACTTTTGAACGAGTTAAAGTGAAGTTTGATCTAACAGCAGAACACCTGAAGCTCCAGGCTCAAGACGCAGATTAAGGAGCAGTTTCAGAAGCTTCACCAGTAGAAGAGGAAGAGGAGGCCAGGATGGCTGCACTGAGGGAGGAAGAGGAGCAGAAGAGGAGGAAGATGGAGGAGAAGATGGAGGCTGTGAGCAGAGAGATAGCAGCTCTTTCACACACAGGCCCTTTCTCATTTAATCAAATCCCCCCCTCGACTCCTCGACTCCTCGACTCCTCGGTCCTCCGGTAGTGACCCGGAAATGAATTTTAGCGCGCAATGTTGAAGGACATCTAATTTCTCTAAATGCACTTCGAGGATCGAGCATCGAGCATCGAGGAGGCTCTCTGGAGGAGCTCTAACCGAGGAGAGAGGAGAGAGGAGGCTCTCTGGAGGAGCTCTAAACCGAGGAGAGAGGAGAAAGGAGTAGAAGGAGGCTCTCTGGAGTAGCTCAACCGCGGACGAGAGGAGAGAGGAAGGCTCTCTGGAGGAGCTATAACCGATGAGAGAGGAGGAGAGGAGGGGAGGCTCTCTGGGAGGAGCTATAACCGAGGAGAGAGGAGAGAGGAGAGCGGGAGGCGTCTCTGGAGGGAGCTAAAACCGGGAGGAGAGAGGAGAGAGGAGAGAGGAGGCTCCTGGAGGAGCTCTAACCGAGGAGAGAGGAGGGAGAGAGGAGAGAGGAGGCTCTCGCGATGGAAATCTAACCGAGGAGAAGAGGAGAGAGGAGGCTCTCTGGAGGAGCTCTAACCGGAAGAGAGGAGAGAGGTAGAGAGGAGAGAGGAGAGAGGAGAGGAGGACTCTCTGAGGAGCTCTAACCGAGGAGAGAGGAGAGGGAGGCTTCTCTGGAGGAGCTCTAACCGAGGAGAGAG
>NW_022991503.1:0-50515 GCF_902827175.1 Gymnodraco acuticeps
CTCCTCAGGTCAGTCCTGAGTTGAAACACTAAGCTCAGGTTCTTCAGAGCCTGCTAGTAATATGAGCCATGGACTCCTGGGCAGTTGATAGTCCTGTGACCCTGGTCCTCAAGGCCCCCAACCAGAAGTATGAAGACCAGACCATAAACTGCTTCCTCAACTGGACCGTGGAGAGGCTGAAGACTCACATCTCCAACGTGTACCCCAGCAAGCCGGTGAGTAGCTCTCCACCTTCTCTGGTTTCCTTTCGTGTCCAACTTTATTTATATATCACATTTAAAAACCACAGAGTTGACCAAAGTGCTGTATATCAATACATTTATAAATAGCAGTATAAATACATTTAGACAAAACCGATAGGACAAGAAAACAAATGTAAAAGCACGAGTCAATAAAACCGTACTTCTAGCCACAGACTGAAAAACTCCCATACATGAACATTTTAATAGAAAACCCCAATTGCTCCGTGTTTGTGGTTTCTTCTTAGAAATGGTTTTATAAGGTCTTCGTGTCTTAAGAACAGTTTAATCCGGCTCATGTACCCAGAGTGACCCCTTAGAATTATTTGATTGATTATGTTTAGGTGGACATAAAACTAGATGGCTCTGACTAAAATGTCCCAAATAGCATCAATAGCATTGATAAGATTTTAATAATACCGATTGCCTTATTGATTCCTTCGGTTGAAAAAGGGTTCATTCACGCTGATTAGCATGAACCTACTTTTATTATCAGCACTGGCTGTATCTTCAGATCAGTCTAACTCGTCTTAAATGAAATGGTAGAATATTCGTAGCGTGAACGTGTTTGTTTTTCATTGAGGTTTCCTTAGTCAAAAAGACAAAATGCCCTGATATCATTTTAATAAACAAGTTAGAGGAATTAAAGCTACAGGGTTTTTTCAAGAAAAAGATAGTACGAGAGCAATACTGTGGCTGATCTTGTATATAAGATATATCATAATGACGCCCGAATACAAGATGGCGCCGCGGACGTAAACAACAACGCGACGTTCAAGCTCCGTAAACACAAAGCCGTCTGACGGTCTATTTGACATATTGTAATGTTTTTTGAGTAATTATAACGTTTTTGACGAACAGAAATATTGTTTTCTGGCATCAGTCAAACTTTGGAAATTGGCACCGTGGTAAGAGGGTGCGTGTGATTTGAAGTAAATGGACAACTAGGAACAGGTTCTCTTAACAACTTATTCTGGATACCCATTACTGACTAATAATTCTGTTTTATTTATAAATGTTCTATTCTATTATGCTGGGGCGGTGGTGGCGAAGTCGATAGGGACTTGGCTTGGCAACTGGAAGGTCACCAGTTCAAGTCCCGGCAAGACCAAGTGCTACCGAGGTGTCCCTGAGCAAGGCACCGTTCCCCACACTGCTCCCCGGACGCTGTTCAAAATGGCAGCCCACTGCTCCTAACACTAGGATGGGTCAAATGCAGAGAATCAATTTCCCCACGGGGATTAATAAAGTATATCAATATCAATTTCAGTTTCTCAAGTGATTGATTAAACGGCTATTCTCCAAAACAGTTAAACCAATGCAACACATTTCCTAGAGTTCTTCAAATGTATTGTTTTGCCGTCAGTCCAGCAGTCCAAAACCAACAGATATTTTATTCAAAATGATGTTAGACAAGGAAAAACATACATTTCTCACATTTGTTAACGCTGGAACCAAACGGATGTCGTATTTTCTTGAAAATGTTAGCATGCTGTTAATGTTCTGTTCGATGTACTCACCATTTCAGCTCTAAACTCAGCTGTTGTTTTACTGTGAGGAAAAATACTTTTCAAACCAGTCCTGCAGCATAATCCACTTCCTGTACGCTCAGAAGGTTCCAAACAATCAGTAACACTCAACACAATGCCGCTGTCTTTATTCTCAGTGTAGAGGTCGTTCGCAGGTGCTTTGTGTTGGTTTGTCGGGCCTCCTGCTCACACATCATTTAAAAACAATATCCTCTGTAGGTAATTATTCATCAAATGCTCACCTTAGTTTACATATACAGTTTCTTTCTACACCTTAAACATCTCTGCAGAATCTTCAACATGTGTGTATCTGTATTGCAACACACCCTTTAAAGGTATTTCTGTTTCGTTTTGTCATCATAACAAGAAGACACAGATACAAAGCTTTGACACCCTAGCAACAGTAACGGGTATTCAAATGTCAGTGAAGGTTTGAGCCCCAACTAGTTTGTTTGTGTACAAATAATCAGATGGTGCTGCAAAGGAGAAAGGAGCTTATTAGTGATAAAAGCCAACGCACCTTAATACAATCATTCATTTGTATTTGTCTGCTATCGTGGGAAAGTGTCCTTTGGAACGTGACATGCAGCACAGAGCCTTGTGAAGCACAGAGATGATTTCCCAGCTAATGTAATTCAAACGTGCCTCGTATCGTGTTACAACCTCCACACAGCAACAACCTCTCCCGCACACAGCTGCAAATGGAACGGCCCGTCCACACAGCGGCGTGCGTTGAAAGCTTCACCATTCACTTTACGCCGAACTGCATTGTGGGACGCGACGCAGAGCTTTGCTGGCGTGGTTCGCTGCAAAAGTTGAGCAATGTTCATTTTGTGAAGCCTCGGCAGAAGCGTCAGCCAATCGAATCGTATGCCAGTACAAGCTCTAGCCGATGAAACCGCTGCTTGTGTGTCAGGGGCGGGAGATTCATGTGATTGGTTGTTGGTCGAGTTTCAGACACGCCCGCCGGCAAGCGTCAACGCACGCCGCTGTGTGGACGGGCCGTAACAGATGAACATGTTTTGGTTTCAAAGGGCTGATGTTTCTGATCAGCGATGACACAGAGACATTTTGGACCTCACAAAACCCTCCATGTTGAAGCAGTTCTGATGTTTATGATCATATAACTTGATATTCATCGGCACATGGAGTTTGTCCTGCTTCTTATGAAATTGTCACCTTCAAATGTATTATCTGCAGAGCACAGAGCAGGGTTTTACTCGAGGCTTTATTATGACCTTGGAGACACTTTGAACATTTGTTGTATTTGAGGTTTTTACTCTGAGGCCTTTTTTCTACACGGCAGAACCCCCCTTATCTGGTTACACGGTGAAGAAAGGATTGTTATGTGGAAATGATAGAAGGACCAACGAGTGGCCTAAATGCACTTCTTATTCCTTAGTCTCACCTTCATGTTGTTTGTGTTGCAGCTGTCCAAAGACCAGCGGCTGGTTTACTCAGGAAGACTCCTGCAAGACCACCTGCAGCTCAAAGACGTGCTCAGAAAGGTAAGAGCTGCTGAGATCTGATGTGTTTCCTGCAGGTCCACTTATGGAAGGGAGAAACATCAATTCAATAGTTTTGCAGCTCACCCAAATATATTTTCCCAATATCCCCCCAAAAAGTTTTTAGTTCTTTAAATGTTTTATTTTTGATGGAGAACACGCAGCTCTGCATGATCACAGCTCCCCCGCTGTGACGGACCGTTGAGTGGAGCAAAATACACTAAGAGTTAGACCTAACACACTAAGCGAGTTTATCTACTCTGGAACTAGCTAAACTAGTTATAAATATATGTATTCTTTACTGTCGGGTCACTCATTACAGGTTCAGCGAGCTGCACGAGACTGACGGGCTGTCAGGAGAGGGAGAGGAAAAGAGAGCACCCCGTTTATTTTCCCATTTTATTATCCAGAGTTTCTGTAAACCTTTGAATAAAGTAGTTCATCTACTAGTAGTAGTTTGTTTAAATGCATTACTTATGTTTTTTTTTCCCGTTAATTAAAAAATAAATCTCACGTACCCCCTGCAGTACTCCAACGTACCCCTAGGGTCCGCGTACCCCCATTTCAGAACCGCTGCCCTAAGGAATCAAATAGCTTGTCCAAAATATACATTTAAAAATCATGTCTGACTGAATAGCTGACACATTAGAGGAGCTTGGAACAGAAGTCACGTGTCTGAGTCTGTGGGGGAAATGAAACCATCTGCCAAGGAAACGAAAGCTGTTCTGATGCGTTGGACCAACAAAGGAGGAGTGTTGTGTCTGACGTGTCCATACTAATCCTTCTCTCCTCCTCCTCTCCTCCTCCTCCTCCTCCTCCTCCTCTCCTCCTCCTCCTCCTCCTCCTCCTCCTCCTCCTCCTCCTCCTCCTCCTCCTCCTCCTCCTCTCGTGCCCTGACCATGTCGATCTGCAGCAGGATGAATACCACATGATGCACCTGGTGTGTGCCTCTCACACCCCCCCGGCCTCGCCCTCCCCCCGCAGCCCCTCCACGGCCAACTCTTCTGCTCCTGACTCCAGCGTGAGTGCATGCACACACACACACACACACACACACACACACACACACACACACACACACACACACACACACACACACACTGCTCTGTGTTTACCTTTCTTATAGGGCTCAAACAATGTGTGTGTGTGACAGTCGAGGCTTGTTAGCAGTGTTGTTTATCCTTAGACAAACATCCGTGTTGATTTGGAGCTCTGTGTTGTGTTGAACTCAGATAAACCCTATCTTCAAAATCCTGTTTGTTTTAAACCTTAAGAAAATGTATACGTCACCTTTTTTTTCTCAACTGTTTTTATGATTTTGCATTTATACTGAGCACAGAGCAGAGCAGATGTATAGATACAAAGAATCGTACGTACATCGATAGCAATACATTTATACTGCAATTAATAATTATATACCAATTACGGTACATTTAATATGCACATATACACCCAGCCAAATCAATAAATAATACACATTTAATTAGATCAAATAAAAGGGAACAGGGGGCTCCATGCAGTCAGACCGGCACAGGGGGATTTAGTTAAAAGAATCCAGGAAAGGCATCCATCATTTACGATATCTCAGCTCTTTAATATTGTAAGTGTGTCATTGCACCCCTCATCCAACGGGCGCGTGATGGTGGATTCCTGTCTTTTCACTTGAGAAGAATTAGACGGCGGGCAAAACTTGGCCTTTAAAAAAACAAACAGATTTTGACTATAAGGGACGTTTTTTAACGGTAAATGGACTGTACTTTTATAGCGCTTTATCAGGTCTTTCCGGCCCCTCGTGAAGTGCTTTACGTGCTACGAGTCATTCACACCTCATTCATGCAGAGCAGTACCACTTGCTCTAGGGAAGCTAATGGCGCATTTCCACTACAGCGCGGTTTAAGCGAGTATGCTAGACTAGTGAGAGAATCGCTGGCAACTACAACAAAATGAACATATTTTACCGTGATTTGATTGTAATATGGGAGGCATGTGGCGCAGTGGACTAGTGCGTTGCTGTTGGGCTCAGGGGAGCACAGGTTCAAACCCCACTGCAGTCAGCATGTCGTTGTGTCCCTGAGACACTTCACCCCAAATTGCTCCTGTGGGAATTTTCCACAGTATTGAGTATGTAGTCGCTTTGGATAAAAGCGTCTAACAAGTGACATGTAATGTAATACACGTTTCAAAATGATGCCGAAGTAACAACATACTGATACCGGTTAGTAAAAACCATGAAATAATGCTTTGACAAGTCTGCAGACAGACGGCAGAGAAAAACCTTTTAAAATGCGTGTTTTCTGAAAGCTAACGCAGTATATGCTCCGACCGTCCACACTCACAACAACGGCCTACAGACATAAATAAACCAGCGACTGTATTCTCCATGACACAGGCAGTCTGTGGTTTGAACTTGTTTAACTTTTGTCTAGTTTCTGAACAGATATGAGGAGCTGTGAGCTCTGAGTGCTAAGAGCTAACGGCTGATGTTGGTTTTGTGGTTCTCATTGAAGATGACGTCACGGCTCCGCCTACACTGCGTTACTATAGTTACCGCCCCAGTTGCTAAACTGTAATGGAAACGCAGCATAAAGTGAGCCTGGCCTACCAAGGCCTAACTATACCGTACTAAGCTGAGCGAGGCCCTGCAGTGGAAAAGCGTCATAACATTCACACTCCGTTGGCCATCGGGATTAACTCAGGGTTTAGTATCTTGCCCAACGATACATCGACATGTTGTCTGCATGGGCTGGGATCGAACCCACAACAGCACTCCCTCACAGCCACAGTCACCCTATATCTGACCTCAGACAGCCAACATAACTAGTGCAGAAGTGATATTTGTAGGGATGTAATAAAATGTCATCAGAATCAGATTGTTATCTGTGCCGATACCGACCTTACTATGTGTTTGCAGTGACACTACCTTGTTCAAACTGGCTTCATGTTCTATTTGAACACGCCTTTATAACACATTGTATTGTCTGTGTATTGATTATTTAATTGTGCAGCAATGTGCCCTTCCCAGCTCCTAATGACTGTTACATTTCTTATCTCCAGAGTTCAGACGGTGCCAGCTCTGCCTCCGCTGCCAGTTCCTCCTCTTCCTCTTCCGTCCCAGGAAGTTATGATGGCCTGAGGTATCGCGGCGGCGGCTTCCCCCAGTCCAACCCTCAGAGCCCCGCTGGAGTCCCTCAGTGGTGAGCAAGCCTCTGACTCCACAATATACGATAATACTTTATTGGTCAGATCAAGTCTGAAATGTGACTTGCATCACAGCAGCTCCATGTGTAACATCAACAGACACGATACACGAAAAACCAACGTATGGTTTGCATTTTGTAATACCTTGCCGTTTGCATGGCAATTGCCTTCATCATTTCAAGTCTGTTTAATTGTTTGAATGTTTGTGTGGATAATCAGGAGTGCAAACTAACAAGGCAGACAGAATATGTTGTTGTTGTCATTAGACTGTTTGTTTTGTGTTGACTCATAAAATAACGGACACTTCGCCAATCTGCTTTCTGTTCTAGCGTTCCTTTGTCCGAACCAATTGAGGGTTTTTTATGTGACAGCTTTTGTCTTGTTTTGTTTTTTTGTCCATTTGAGTATTGACCCAAATGTGTTCATTTCAAGGCATACGGCAGACAGAATATGTTGTTGTTGTCATTAGACTGTGTGTGTGTTTGTTTTGACACATTTAATAACAGACCTGTTATTCCTCCCCAGGCCTGACGGAGCGCAGGTCCCGTTGCAGGGCGACCTCCCCGCCAACATGCCCCCCCACCCCATGTACATGCCCATGCAGATGCTGTGGTGGCAGCAGATGTACGCACGCCACTACTACATGCAGTAGTAAGTGATTCAAGATTCAAGGGTTTTGTTGTCATGTGTGCATAGCTACAGTGTAGTTACGTCTCTTTCTCTTACTTTTAAAGTGTTGAATCATTTGAAATGAAACCGAATCTGTATATTTGAAGGAATACACCTCAGATTGATCTTTCGTACATACATTTTTTCCATTGTGTTATCTTGAATTTGCGATGTAACGTTTTTTCTTTCTGTCATGCCTCCACGGTGAACAAAAAACCTGCAAACATTAAAATAAATGCTATGAGTAAATAGACCGTGTTTAATAACAGCAAATCTATATTTCAAATCTATATCAAGTCTCATTTATCCAGTTCCTAAAAACACACTTTTACTAAAACCCTACTATTTTAAGCACTTCCGGGTAAACAGTTTCACACGTTCTGCTTTCTCAGTCACAAGTACTGTTCCAGTCTTTTTAAATAGTAATGTAATCATTTGAAGGTAACACGGGGTGATTAACTGAAACGTCTTTTGTAGATCAGTCCTTCTTTAAGTTGAGTTATTGATACTTTTATTTGCTTCTAATTACTTGACTCCTCTTTCCAGAGATGGCAAAAGTACACGCATCCTTAGTACAGATACTCGTGTTTAAAAATACTCTGGTAGAAGTACTGACTAACTCCTTTACTCAAGTCAAAGTAAAGAGGCTTTGAAATGTACTTCAGTAAAAAGTACCCATAACTAGCAGCTGCTTTTAAAGAGTACCTGACCTCCCTTTATATTAATAGAACAATAATGTCATTGTTAGCTAATGAATGTTTCCATGCTGAACAACGGCAACATGACAACGTTTCCATTGGTCCCTCTTCTTTAGAGAAGACCAGGAAATGATGGATACACGGATCGTGTTCAAATCAATAGGCACGCAATGACTCTAAAGAATAATGATCACGCACCAAACACACATTCAGACTAAAGGAACCAGCTGTTTGGAAAATGAGAGAAGTAGAAAGTACAGGTATTTGAGTTCAACATGTAAGAAGTAGAAAGTACAGGTATTTGAGTTCAACATGTAAGAAGTAGAAAGTACAGGTATTTGAGTTCAACATGTAAGAAGTAGAAAGTACAGGTATTTGAGTTCAACATGTAAGAAGTAGAAAGTACAGGTATTTGAGTTCAACATGTAAGAAGTAGAAAGTACAGGTATTTGAGTTCAACATGTGAGAAGTAGAAAGTACAGGTATTTGAGTTCAACATGTAAGAAGTAGAAAGTACAGGTATTTGAGTTCAACATGTAAGAAGTAGAAAGTACAGGTATTTGTGTTCAACATGTAAGAAGTAAGAAAGTACAGGTATTTGAGTTCAACATGTAAGAAGTAGAAAGTACAGGTATTTGAGTTCAACATGTAAGAAGTAGAAAGGAAAGTACAGGTATTTGAGTTCAACATGTAAGAAGTAGAAAAGTTACAGGTATTTGAGTTCAACGTGTAAGAAGTAGAAAGTACAGGTATTTGGGTTCAACGGTAAGAAGTAGAAAGTCACAGGTATTTGTGTTCAACATGTAAGAAGTAGAAATACAGGTATTTGGGTTCAACATGTAAGAAGTAGAAAGTACAGGTATTTGAGTTCAATGTAAGAAGTAGAAAGTACAGGTTTGTGTTCAATCATGTAAGAAGTAGAAAGTAACGGTATTTGTGTTCAACATGTAAGAAGTAGAAAGTACAGGTATTTGGGTTCAACATGTAAGAACGTAGAAGTACAGGTATTTGAGTTCAACATGTAAGAAGTAGAAAAGTACAGGTATTTGGGTTCAACCTGTAAGAAGTAGAAAGTACAGGTATTTGAGGTTCAACATGTAAGAAGTAGAAAGTACAGGTATTTGAGTTCAACATGTAAGAAGTAGAAGTAAGGTATTTGAGTTCAACATGTAAGAAGTAGAAGTACAGGTATTTGGTGTTCAACATGTAAGAAGTAGAAAGTACAGGTATTTGTGTTCAACATGTAAGAAGTAGCAAGTACAGGTATTTGTGTTCAACATGTAAGAAGTAGAAAGTACAGGTATTTGAGTTCAACATGTAAGAAGTAGAAAGTACAGGTATTTGAGTTCAACATGTAAGAAGTAGAAAGTACAGGTATTTGTGTTCAACATGTAAGAAGTAGAAAGTACAGGTATTTGTGTTCAACATGTAAGAAGTAGAAAGTACAGGTATTTGTGTTCAACATGTAAGAAGTAGAAAGTACAGGTATTTGTGTTCAACATGTAAGAAGTAGAAAGTACAGGTATTTGTGTTTCAACATGTAAGAAGTAGAAAGTACAGGTATTTGTGTTCAACATGTAAGAAGTAGAAAGTACAGGTATTTGAGTTCAACATGTAAGAAGTAGAAAGTACAGGTATTTTGTGTTCAACATGTAAGAAGTAGAAAGTACAGGTATTTGAGTTAACATGTAAGAAGTAGAAAGTACAGGTATTTGGGTTCAACATGTAAGAAGTAGAAAGTACAGGTATTTGGTTCAACATGTAAGAAGTAGAAAGTACAGGTATTTGAGTTCAACATGTAAGAAGTAGAAAGTACAGGTATTTGGTGTTCAACATGTAAGAAGTAGAAAGTACAGGTATTTGGGTTCAACATGTAAGAAGTAGAAAGTACAGGTATTTGTGTTCAACATGTAAGAAGTAGAAAGTACAGGTATTGGGTTCAACATGTAAGAAGTAGAAAGTTACAAGGTATTTGGGTCAACATGTAAGAAGTAGAAAGTACAGGTATTTGAGTTCAACATGTAAGAAGTAGAAGTACAGGTATTTGAGTTCAAAGTAGAAGAGTAGAAAGTACAGGTATTTGTAGTTCAACATGTAAGAAGTAAGAAGTACAGGTATTTGAGTTCAACATGTAAGAAGTAGAAAGTTACAGGTATTTGAGTTCAACATGTAAGAAGTAGAAAGTACAGGTATTTGATGTTCAACATGTAAGAAGTAGAAAGTACAGGTATTTGAGTTCAACATGTAAGAAGTAGAAAGTACAGGTATTGTGTTCAACATGTAAGAAGTAGAAAGTACAGGTATTTGTGTTCAACATGTAAGAAGTAGAAAGTACAGGTATTTGGGTTCAACATGTAAGAAGTAGAAAGTACAGGTATTTGGGTTCAAAATGTAAGAAGTAGAAAGTACAGGTATTTGAGTTCAACATGTAAGAAGTAGAAAGTACAGGTATTTAAGTTCAAAATGTAAGAAGTAGAAAGTACAGGTATTGAGTTCAAACATGTAAGAAGTAGAAAGTACAGGTATTTGAGTTCAAAATGTAAGAAGTAGAAAGTACAGGTATTTGAGTTCAAAATGTAAGAAGTAGAAAGTACAGGTATTTGGGTTCAACATGTAAGAAGTAGAAAGTACAGGTATTTGAGTTCAACATGTAAGAAGTAGAAAGTACAGGTATTTGAGTTCAACATGTAAGAAGTAGAAGTACAGGTATTTGTGTTCAACATGTAAGAAGTAGAAAGTACAGGTATTTTGTGTTCAACATGTAAGAAGTAAGAAAGTACAGGTATTTGGTTCAACATGTAAGAAGTAGAAAGTACAGGTATTTGGGTTCAACATGTAAGAAGTAGAAAGTACAGGTATTTGTGTTCAACATGTAAGAAGTAGAAAGTACAGGTATTTGGGTTCAACATGTAAGAAGTAGAAAGTTACAGGTATTTGAGTTCAACATGTAAGAAGTAGAAAGTACAGGTATTTGGTTCAACATGTAAGAAGTAGAAAGTACAGGTATTTGGTTCAACATGTAAGAAGTAGAAAGTACAGGTATTTGAGTTCAACATGTAAGAAGTAGAAAGTACAGGTATTTGGGTTCAACATGTAAGAAGTAGAAAGTACAGGTATTTGTGTTCAACATTGTAAGAAGTAGAAAGTACAGGTATTTGTGTTCAACATGTAAGAAGTAGAAAGTTCAGGTATTTGGTTCAACATGTAAGAAGTAGAAAGTACAGGGGTATTTGAGTTCAAAATGTAAGAAGTAGAAAGTACAGGTATTTGGGTTCAACATGTAATGAAGTAGAAAGTCCAGGTATTTGAGTTCAACATGTAAGAAGTAGAAAGTACAGTATTTGAGTTCAACATGTAAGAAGTAGAAGTACAGGTATTGAGTTCAACATTGTAAGAAGTAGAAAGTACAGGTATTTGAGTTCAACATGTAAGAAGTAGAAAGTACAGGTATTTGAGTCAACATGTAAGAAAGTAAGAAAGTACAGGTATTTGTGTTCAACATGTAAGAAGTAGAAAGTACAGGTATTGGGTTTTCAACATGTAAGAAGTAGAAAGTACAGGTATTTGGGTTCAACATGTAAGAAGTAGAAAGTACAGGTATTTGGGTTCAACATGTAAGAAGTAGAAAGTACAGGTATTTGGGTTCAACATGTAAGAAGTAGAAAGTACAGGTATTTGGGTTCAACATGTGAGAAGTAAAAGTAAAAAGTGGTCAGAAAAATAAGTAGTGGAGAAAAGTACTGATATCAGAACGATGTACTTAAATAAAGTAACGAAGTATTTGTACTCCACTACTTCCCCCTGACTCCTCTTTCCCTCTCCTCCTCTCTCTCCAGTCAAGCAGCAGTAGCCGCCTCCCAGCCTCCCAGCGAGCCCCCTCCCTCCCCCCCCTCCTCCTCACCCCATCAGCCAGCCCAGCCTAATGAAGCCGTGCAGCCCAACCCCCCGCTGGGACCCAACCCGGCCCCCAACCCGCTGCCCGAGAACCAGCCGGCCAACCCCAACATCCAGATGAACGCGCAGGGCGGCGCGGTGATGAACGACGACGAGCTGAACCGTGATTGGCTGGACTGGCTTTACACGGTGTCACGCGCCGGAGTGCTGCTCAGCATCGTCTACTTCTACTCCTCCTTCAGCCGCTTCGCCATGGTGGTGGGGGCCATGCTGCTCGTATACCTGTGAGTCACCTGGGTTTAAAGAGGAATATTTGTCTTAATGTACATTATTTGATTTCATATTCTGTCCTTGTACAGGTTTAGGGTTAGGGTTGTGCATATGACAATAAAACCTTTGAATCTTGAATATTTGTACATTTCTCACACCTCATTCAGTCTGTAGTCGGACCGAGTGTTCACGGCAAAGCTTAGGTCCCACCTGTTGTTCTTTATGAGTTCAACTTGTTCATGTGTGGAAGGGTTTTTAAAGAGCATTGAAGTCAAGTCTGAGAGTTTGCTGACGTTTGTGTTTCTCCTCCAGGCATCAGGCCGGTTGGTTTCCCTTCAGGCCGGATCAGCAGAACGTCGGAGGAGGAGGAGGAGGAGCAGCTGCGCCTCGAGAGGAAGCAGAGAGACACCAAGACATACAGGAAATGGTGAGCTGAAGAATGTCCCTTAACCTGCTTAAGTTCATTTAGAATTGTTTTGGTAATGTTCAAAGTTACACAACTAGGAACTCCCACCCCCCACGTCATAACTCCGCCAGTCTGTCTGCTTTCTGTTCTGTAGTTTCTTTGTCCGAACCAATTGAGGGTTTTTTATGCGACTGCTTTTGTAAAGTGTGCTCGTAGTGTGTCCGTTTGAGTATTGACGCCAAATATGTATATATGTTCATTTGAATTCATTTCTTATTGTTACTTAACTGTATATCATTTTATTTGTCTTTAATTGTATGAATCTGTGCTGTCCTGTTTTTCAATCTTACCCTGTTGCTGTTAAACTACTTAATTTCCCCACAGGGATTAATAAACGTCCATCTTATCGTATCTCGTAAAGTGCTGTATAAATTAAATGACAAACGTTATAATAATAATAATACATTTGATTTAAGGCGCCTTTCACACCCAAGGACACCGTACAGTTTGGTAAAAGCAACAGAACATGATAAAACACAAACATACCATCATGGAGAAGACAATTAAAGTGGACACACATGATAGGGACAGGTGATTCAGGGGAGACAGACGATAGGGAGCACTACAGTGAGTAGGCTTATCTGAACAGGTGGGTTTTGAGGAGGGTCTTGAATGTGGTGATTGTGTCAGACTGTGGGATGTGAAGGGGGGGGAGAGTTCCAGAGTTTAGGAGCCCCCATATATGTTATGATCACGTCGTATAGCATCTCATCTTCATTGTTGTGTGTGTCTCAGGAGCGTCTGATGGACGAGGGTCTGGAGGAGGAGGACAGCGTGGAGGAGGGGGGGGGAGTCGCAGAGGACCAGGCTGCTGCTGCCCCCCCCGAGCCTCCCTTCCTCTCCACCGCCTGGTCCTTCATCAGCACCTTCTTCACCTCGCTCATCCCCGACGGACGACCCCAACCCGCCAACTAGGCAGACCCGCCCTCTGCCTCCCTCCTTCTGAAAGCAGGCACCTCTCTACAGAAGTATCTCCAGAAATGCCCCCAAAATACCCCCCCAAAACCCTCAGATACACTTTTATCAGAGACTGTCGGATACCATGCTCCGACATGCTGCCAACTAATGGACCGATGTGTAAGATAAAGCTCCTCTGAAATGTGAGAGCAGTGTGTAAAGAATAAAGGAATATATAGAAAGTGAATCTCACGTTGTGTTGGTGGAGTAAGTGCTGCAGCAGTGAAAGTGTTTTTCTTTCATTGAGATGTCGTGATGAAGGTGAGAAAAAGGAGCTGTCTTCCATTTTAAGATTCATGCTTCGGAAACTTTTGAAAAAGGGTTGTGACACCCCCACCCCACAAAAAAAGAAACCTCCCCTCCATTTCAGGGAGATTCATGAGAACATAACATCCCTGCTGACTATGTGCGTAACGACATTGCAGCTGCTGAAGCACATTGTTTTCCAACTGTGTGTATTTGAACATTATTTACACATGTAAGTATATGCATCTTTAACTCCTCAATATATGCTTTTTTTGAATAAAAATGTTGCTGCGGTTACCACGGTCTGATGTGTTTCACTTCCTGTTATTCAACCCTGATGTCCTGCAGGTGGCGCTGCTCACACACTTATGGTGAAGTGTCTGAAGTAGTTGCTGATTTAAATTCCTTATACGGGACATTCAATAGTTTTCAAGCACACACTTTGGTGAGTCTTTAAGTTTAGTGCGTCTATACTTTTGATTTACATACACTTTTTAACATTTCCATATTTCCGTCATATTGTTTCCACCACTCAGAGACTTTGAAACTGACTTCTTAAAAATGATAAATGGCATATAATTATTATCAGTGTCAATAATAACAATCTCCTTTAATTTACAATAAGCTGTTTCTAAAATGCAGGCAACACAAGAAAGGAAATATTAAAACACAAAGCAGTTTCGACTGGACAAATGAAAATAAAATACTTACTGCTATAGTTAACCATGTATGCATGTATTTATATTATTTGTGGATGTCTTACAGTCTCCAGAGATGTAATATTGTTTGAATTGAAGGATTCAACAGTGCAGTATATAAACACAGGCTTAATGCTGCTGCGTTGCCTGCGTCTTCACTAGGAAGTTGCCCTTGAACACACGACAATACTCCATACAAGCTTGTGGTGATAGGTCATCCCCATTCAAACGAGGAAAGCGTTTAGTCACTGTTATTCAAAGCAACTTACAACATGTACCATGAGGATAGAAACTTGGTACAGCAAAAATCTTGCAAATACATTCAAATAGTCCAAATATTTGTAATCATTCCATACTGGAATGGAAATTTCACTTTTTTAGCCTAGAACGTCTACAAAAGATTCTACCAGGTCCCAAAAATAGGTTTTCGTGAATTTTTTAGTGTGTGCGCGTGCGAAGTGCGCCCCGCCAATTTGTTTCTATGTGTCTGCCAGCACAAGAAAGGCTCTTGAGGCCTAGTACCAGGGCCGGTTCTAGCCAATTTGCTGCCCTATGTGAGATTTTATAAAGAATAAATGAAAAATCTCTACAAAAGACAAATACACTACAAAAACAGAAACTTATTGACATCGGTAATATACGTCAAAATGGCTTCAAATGTATTCAGTATTGTGTGAACATGTTTTAATTGGGGGGTGGACATCACCTCCTCTAGGGGGGTGTCTCTGGTGCACTTTGAGCACACACTTACTAGAGACCTGATCTAGGGGGTACAACTCTAAAACACCCATATGAAAAAGATCGGTTTACATTTTAATATCCAAATAAGTATATGAACATAACCAATCACCTACCATAGCCAATAACAAATAAATGTAACTTATTTTATTTTTGTTGTTCATTCATATCTTATTTTAGTTAACATTTATTTATTCGTGCATATTTTTGTATCTCTCCAACTTTAAACGGTATTTTTGGTTTACTATATATATTATACATTGGAATGATTTCAAACCTGTTTTTATTTATCCTAATAATTATAAAGGAGTGCCTTGGAAATATGTGTTTACATCATTTGTGGTCAAAACGTTTGAGACCCTCTGAGATAACTTAGACTAAAATTAACTATCTATTCTAAACACTCAGAGAGTCCTTTACCTCACTGAGCCTCTCAGTCTGACAGGAGAGCTCTCCTCCACCCTGGTTGTAGAAACATCTACTTCTTATATCCGTTAGCGCAGCTAGCACCAGATTCTAATAACAACAGCGCTGGTACCGGTGTGCCCTCTCTCTCTCTCCCTCGCTCGCTCTCTCGCTCCCACGCTCGCACTTTGGCTGTGAGCTGCAGGCTCCTGATAAGCCAACATCCCCCACTTTCATCACTTACAGCGCCCATCGTACAGGGCAAATGAAATGTGTAACCGGGGTGAAAAGGGTGTTACATTTACTTAATTATGAATGTTGTTACATCAAGGCCGAAAATTAGGATGAGCGCCAACGGTCAAAAATGTTTTTTCCCCTCCCAGAACTGCCAGCGCAGCGCCCCCTGATCTGGCACCCTAGGCGACCGCCAAAAATCGGCCCTGCCAGTACAGTGGCAATGTCTCAAGATTTAGCAAAAATACACCTGTATTGAACATACAGTAACACAAATACTACAAATCCACATAACAAACAATCAAAAATGAAAAAGGGTTGCCACTTATTATTATTTAAAAAAAAATATATTTGTACATAGGGGAAAACACTGGTGTATACTAAGCAACTTTATTTCTGAGAGTTTAGAAAAAGGAAGTATGGGGGTGTTTCATTGACTTCTTATTCTTATCCAGCTTAATGGTGCTTTACCAGCTTTTTCTGTTCCAAGTGTGGATCAGACAATACGCTTTGGTTCACAATCTAAATCCCTTTACAATAATAATAATAAAATACATAAATACACCTCAAATCCTATGAAACCCCCCGTACTCCTTAAGAAATATCACAGTGCCTAACCTCCCTAACTCATACTCCTTTTAAATTGAGATCCTTTACTCCTTAAAATGATTCCTAAATATCTCTTTGTGTTACATATTTTCTACATCTCAGTAATGCTACTGACTCCTCCTCCTGACATTTCCTATCAGTTTTAATGTTTTATTTAGTGCACAGTGCCTTCATCTCCACCTAGTCAACACTGTTTCTTGTCTCCTATATCCACTACTTGTATTGACTTCACCTGCAGAGAACTGTCTTGTATCATTTTCTTTTCTGTGTTGACCTTCATCAAAACAGTCACACATTTTGTACAGAATTTGAGAAGTAGGTGTATTATACCCTTGGGTTTTAAAAGAGAGTTAGAGTTTAGTCTCTGTTGCATGTTACAGTGCAACATGCTCAGGCTGACACTCCCACAGAGGTGAGTGGAGGAGCATCTCAGACAGCGATGCACTTCAGAGTCCTCCAAACCCCCTAATCAAATGACCATGGATTTTTGTGTAGTTGGTCGTAGAAGGCCCAATTAATTATGCATGACAGCGGCTTGACGGCCATTTGATTTCGTTACGCTCGCCCCCTCCGAGCCGCCGATCCAATCAGGTTAGGACCCCCTTCTCTCTCTCTTTCTTTCCCTTATCGGAGGGGGAGATTTCTTTAAGAGGGTGTTTGGGGTCTTGTAGGACATTTCATCATCATAATAAGTCCTTGATATGCAGACTGTTTCCCTGCTATCAGGCCTTGTTGTCTTTGGAGGCAGCAGTTGGGCTGGACACATGCCACGGAGATACACTGACATTATTAAATGAATTGAGGGAGAAAAGGAGGGGGGGAGAGTGTGACACCTGTAAGGACGAGATGCTGATGCACTGGAGCACCTGCTTTCAGTAAGGGTTCCCTCACTGAGCAGACACACCGTCATGTTTAGATGAAAACAAGATGCTCTCGCAGATATATTTGGCTATTTCTCACAATATCTGAGCTGAAAGGATGTAGATAAATACAGAAATGGTGCCCCAGTGGCCCAATGGCTAAGGCAGTGGCCTCCTAAGCCAGGGATTGTGGGTTCGAGTCCCATCTGCGGTGACTGCTCTGTGGATCAGGGGGGAAATCACTGTCTACCAATCAGAGGGTCAGCGGTTTGATTACACGTGTGTTGTAGGTGTTTCCGTCTAGCAGCACTCTCTCCATAAGAAGAGCTTTATGCAAGTATTTCCACCTGTAGAGTTGAATTATTGTTTTATTCAAGTTTGTTTCCATTTCACTTAGTTTTTGTTGACGTTTCTGTGATATTTTTGTTTCTCTACTATTTTCTCAACCCTCGTAAAAATAATTATAGAAAATAAGAGAAGTTTTTACTCTTCAAAATAAATTACCAGATAAGGTTTAGTGTCATCTAGTGGTGAGGTTACAGATTGCGACCCACTGAACACCCCTCCACTCACTTCTTCTCTAAATGTGTTGAAGATGCTACTGGGCCACCACCGGTAACGTAAACGTGAAAAGCCCTCTCTAGATTTGTGTCCCTCCTGAGCTAGAAACGTGGCCGTGCAACATGGCTAACTTTGTAGAAGACTCTCTGTGTAGATATGTAGGGCTCATTCAAGCTAAAGAAAACACATCTATTCTAAAAATCCAGTGTAGCTTGTAGGCAGGGGCGAACTGGCCATTGGGAATACCGGGAGTTTTCCCGGTGGGCCGGTACCGAAGTGGGCCGGTTGGACAATTCACTAGCACCCCACCACCCCCCGTTGACAATTGACTAGCGGTACCGAGTTGGGCCGGTCGGACGGTCGAGTTTCCCGGGCTGATTTTTAGTCCCAGTCCGCCCCTGCATGTAGGTGATATTTAATAACTTGTAAAGTGGAGTTTCTTGGCTGGCTCTGACACTAAAAGGAAAAATACTTCTCTGATCTTTTGGTCGACGTGATCCTCCGACTGACTACTGTCGAAAACGTAGAAAATGTTTGAGAAACCTAGAAATGTAACGTAATTATCTTGTTATTCAAATGATTACCAAACGTAACTGCTTCCGTATCAAAACAGCTTGGGTTTCCTTCATTAGCTTAACCTTGAATTAGACTTTTTTGCAGTGCAGAGAGTTGTACACGGTGTCTGTCTCTCTGAGTATTTGTACGACAGGAAGAGGATTATTTCTCTCTACATTTATTAAAATATACATCTGTGAACACTTCTCTATGCCAAGATAAGCCGGTCACCTGACACAGGTGCGGCACATGAAGATGCTGATAAACAGCACCATTACACAGGTGGGCCTTGGGCTCTTCAAAATAAAAGCCCACTCAGTGTACATGTGTGAATAGCAGAATAGTGTTAATTTCGTTGACTAAATCTATGACGAAATATGTTCGTCAACGACCTTTTTTTCCATGACGAAAACGAGACGATGACGAGACGGCGCCGACGGCAGTAAACAATAACTGTAACGAAATCATCATGCAATATCGTTGACGAAAAGTGACGAGACGAAAATGTAGTTCACTAAATAAAAACTATGCCAAAATCTCTCTTTACTTTCGTTGACGAAAAATGAGGAGACGAAATATTATCAAAGATAACGTTACATCTCTGATAGTCAGTTTTTCTCCCAGCAGTTCCATTTCCGGTGCTGCGGCAGGGCAGCAGCTGTGTGTCTGTGCTGCGTGCGGCGGTAGATTTGAATTACACCGGGCAGCGGCACACTGTGAACTGTCAGGAAGACTCGGGTCTAACTCATGGTCTAACTAACCTTATTTAACAGAAAATGAAATGGCAACAGGGCTTGGGAGCAGTGGTCGCACTCGCGTTAACCGAATACCCCCCCCGTCAGCGCGAGTGATTGATAAATTGTGCACTCGACGGATAATAATGGATTATGACGGAAATGTTACGATCCGTCAAAATGACTGACAACGAAAAAGTCTAAAGCCACCACTGCTTGGGAGAAAGAAATGATGTGATATTTGGGCCCATTTTCGCTACAATGAGGCGGAGAGAAAAAGCGAATGCATTGTTTCATCAGAAGGGAAGCAATGTGGCCATGACACAGCTGAGCAGATACTCTCTGCAAAGCTGCATTCTTAATCATTCAACCTGTGTTTTTCATCAAATCAGGACAAGATATAATCTTATTATTTATATATACTAAAATGACAAATTATTGGTTTTGGCTAGACTAGTTTGACTGAAATGTTCTATATAATCTGATGACTAAAAAATACTCAACAGTTTTTGACAAAAAGTAGACTAAAATAATTAGTTTTCTTTGACTAAAATATGACTAAAATGCTCAGACTTTTAGTCGACTAAATCTTGACTAAAATGTTACTGTTTTAGTCGACTAAAATAAGACTAAAATGCTCAGACTTTTAGTCGACTAAAACTTGACTAAATAAAAACAGGATGAAGGTGACTAAATATGACTAAAACTAAAAAGGAAATTTAACACAGGACTAAGACTAAAACTAAATTAAAAAATAGCTGACGAAATTAACACTATAGCAGAAGTTATTTAACTTGTGACAAATAGGAGCAACATCATATTTGTGTTGTATTTGTAAATACACAACCAAAGTAAAGTACCTCAACATTTTAAAATATTGTGCAATGCTACAATGCTTCCCCTCTGATTTTGGGTTATTTCTTAAAGACATTACATAAAGAAATACTTTAGAGTCCCATAAGTGTCAGAAGTAATCTGACAGCAGCCTTAATGTCAGACTCAGTTGAAACCTGGGGTAAAAGGATTTGTTCTCCAGCAGAATCCCAATGGTTTGTGGGCAGGAAGTGAATTTAGTTGGATCTCCATCAGGAAGTCCTGTCGTCTCTCTTTGTCCTCGGGCAACTTTGCTTTCAAGGTGTATTTCCTCTAAAACGATGTTCCATTGTTTGCCAACAGGTTTCACATTTCAGCACAAACCCTCCCGTGTGTTTGTGCCCTTTGTCTTCCCTGAAGCACTCTGTTTGTTAAAAACGCTTTATCGCTAAATTTGACTTGGCACATCTTGTCAGGACAGACCACGGCTGATGAGACTCTCGACCTGCAGATAAAACATCCATTAAGTGGCTTGTCTGGGCCGATTCTGGGATCTTACCCTATTAGCATATTGTTAGCCATTAGCTGGATGGTCTGCAGCAATGGATGCACTTGCTGCCATTGTGCAGCAGTCACCACGCCATAAAGAACCACCTCTCACTCTGCTGCCGTGCTAAATGACGTCCAAGACATCGTAATGCTCGCTGGCTGTCCTCCGCCAGACCATTCAAACGACCGCTAAAAGCCCGGTGAGGGAGGGGGGAGGGGGGGGGAGAGGCAAAAAAAGGGCCAAAATGCAAAATTAATGGAAATTACATTAGATGCAGCTCATGCTCCTCACTGTGTAAATTATGCCCCAAAATGGACTCTCTGGCCCGACTGTTGGCTCCAATTTGTGAGGCCATACCTCACGGTGGCTCGTCTTGTCCTTCCCCTCTCTCTTTAATCCAATCACGGCCACACTGGATGTTATTTATTTGTTTATTTATTTATTTTCGAAGGATGTAACCGATTCTTATCAGGGCAGAAGTGGGGCCTTCTTCCTGGTGAAACGGTGACTAACGTCCAGCCATCGATCCGTCAGTTCGTCTGCGGTGGAGGGTGATGCTTCTGGTGATAGACGTGTTTGTGTGTGTGTGTGTGTGTGTGTGTGTGTGTGTGTGTGTGTGTGTGTGTGTGTGTGTGTGTGTGTGTGTGTGTGTGTGTGTGTGTGTGTGTGTGTGTGTGTGTGTGTGTGTGTGTGTGTGTGTGTGTGTGTGTGTGTATAGATAAGAGCGTTTAGTTTATGGAGCCTACTGGAGTCAATAGTGCAAATATGGTTGTGTTTTTAAGTCCATGGATAGTGATTTAATGTGTACATATGAGGCCTTTTAACATTTGAGCTGATTTGATGTTTTATTGTTTTAATTGTATTCGTATTAAACATTTTTGGACCCTTTCAAACCTTCACATTAAGTGCCACTGCTTGCCTGTAGCCTAATGTCTATGATCGTAAAAGCATTCGGCAAAATGCCTAAAATGTAAATCCACAACACTTCTCTCATTGGAAGATGCATATTGTTATGCATTTCAGTTCCAGGTCTTTTAGCTCTGCGGTACATTATGATTTATGATCTCAGAAATGGCTTCAATTATTTAACTCCTCAGAGTTTCTGAGTGGATGTTGTTGGTCTCATTTAGTCCATCATTAATTTTGTTTTTGGCAGGGTAACACACCCTCTAACTTAACCTTCTTAAACTTTTTGTGCAGGATACATCTTCAGACACAACATGCAGGAAACTCAACCTAGTTGCTGCAAACGAGATTGTGAGGTCGTAGTTCATTTTTTAAAAGAGTGACCATTTCTGATACAAAACATGGAGTGCAAACACCTTAAAGGTAGGGTAGGTAAGAATGGAGAAACCAGCTCGAGTGCGCTAGAATTTGAAAGTACGCAGCCGAAAACAATCTGCCCCTTCCTTCAGACTTCCTTACAGAGCCCCTCCTCCAACACACACGAACGCGCGCATGACCAATGAGGGCATGAGATAAGTTTGTGCACAGATGGAAGGCTGACAGGCAGGTAGGCCATCCAGTTACTTTAGCCGGGCCGGCTCAGAAGATTGGTCGTGCTTTTTACAGCGCCACGGCTTCCACTGATTAATTTGTGTATGTATTTATTGTCAAAGCATTTAATATATTCATTGCTATCGGGATGTTAAGAGCATTCCATGGAATATAACAAGTGTTTCTGAAGTGAATTACCTACCCCACCTTTAAAGCTAGTGTAGAACATATTAAACATTTTAATTATTGTCAACAAGAAAGGACTCAAACAAACTACTAAAATAAATGGACATGGTTGCAATAATTGTAATAGTTAATTGACTCATCATTTTAGGGAAACAGTTGGTAATTCTCTTGACGTGAAGGGTTACGTTTCTGATTTAAGCGATGAGGAGACATCTTCAGACACACACGGCAGGACGGAGGTGAAAAAGGCAGACAATCCAACCTGAGGACTTTAATGAAACACAAAGATTTAAGAGTTGCTGTGTAAACCTGATCGACACAATGTGAGGTCGTAGTTATTTTAGATCCTTTTAGCAAAATTGGACTGAACATATGAACATGGTGTGCTTAAGGCTAGTGTTTTTTTTAATAATGAAATCTAAATGTACATTATAGTTAACAAGAGAAGACTCAAACCAACTACTGAAATAATTGGTCATTGTTGCAATCATTTAAAGAAGTAATTATCTCATCATCTTAACAGCTGGTCATTTTCTTGACATGATGGGTTACATTTAAATGAAAGAGATAAGGGTGGCTGTGGCTCAGCTGATCTTCAAATCTGGAGGTCAGTCAACATGTCGAAGTGTCCTTGGGGGAGATTGGCCAACGGTGTGAGTGTGTGTGAATTGTAGTCTTCCTGATCAAGTGTGTGCCAGCTCCTGTCTGTGTAATAACACTTGTATATGCAAAGCTCTTTGAGGGCTCGCAAAGACAATCTAGTTCATTTAAACATAAAGAACCACGGTCGCTCTCTGCGTCTAACATACGGCCCGATTCCAATCAGGCCTCTCCAACCTCCATCTTTGGGGTGTTACGTTATATAGCAGACCCTCCATGTGAACAAAGTGAAAGTGGGAAGTGAGAAGAAACAGATTGGATTGGATTTAGGCCTTTCCTGTCTGTAGCTCTTTATTCAAAGAAATTAGGAGAGTAGCTCTCACCAAAAGGCGTTTAACTTCGAACTATCTGTTTGATGGAGGCATCATTAGACTCAGTGGAGAGAGTGTGTGTGTGTGTGTGTGTGTGTGTGTGTGTGTGTGTGTGTGTGTGTGTGTGTGTGTGTGTGTGTGTGTGTGTGTGTGTGTGTGTGTGCGTGTTCATGCAGGTGGTTCTTAGAACAGGTTACACATTGCCTAAACTAGCTGGTCACTAGTTTTGTGAAAATGTTACTCTAAAGGAGAATAAGTTGGGGACTATTTTCTACGGCAGATTGGTCCAAATTTGGTCTGCAAGTGAGTATTTCTGGGAGCAGGATGGGGTGTGTTCTGGATTGAGGCTAAGACCCCCTACTGTCTACATACAACCTATCTCTTGAGTTTTACCTCCTTCATTTTTTTAAAAATACAATAAGCAAATGATTTCTTTAATACTGATGTTCAGTTTCATAAAGTATGAGAAAGCTGATGTAATATTTTCATCACTTTGCGAGTCTGTGATGTTCTGTGTACTGATTCTTCACTTTGATGGCTTTGTTACTCGTCTCCCCCTCAACCAATCGATCAATCAATCAACCAAAGTTTATTTATATAGCCCAATATCACACATTTTACATTTGTCTCAGTGGACTTTACAGTTAGTACAGATTATGAATACGACACCCCTTTTGTTCTCCTTCTCCTCACTGCTCAGGAACACCTGATCAGCTCCTGGCTCCGCCTCTGCTGAGCGTGATCAGGTGTTCCTGATTCAAGATTCAAGGCTTTATTGTCATTCGTACATTAGCTACAGATATGTCAATGAAACACAGGTCACAGGCTCCTCCAACAGTTCAACATATGATCTCCACTAATCAAGTGACTGCAGCAGTCATGATCTTTGGTCAGGATTTAACTCTCATGTCGTCATGTCTTTTTGTTTATTCTCGATAAGGATGTGAACCGGCAACCCTTCAGTTCAAAGACCAAGTCCCTGCAGACTGAGCCCTGACTGCGAGGTTATCTGCAGCTAGTATTTTTTCATGAATACGTCTGTTGAAGTATTATTCTGACTTGTGTTTCATCAGATGGCCCATTTTAAATAATTTTAGATCACTCCTGCTAATGTGATGTAGAGGCATGGACACATCTGAAAGCTGAACCTGTTGAGGAACAAGGCAATACAACAGCTGACCACTAGGTGGCGGTGTAGGATCTGTTAGAGATACTCATATCAGTTTCTGCTGTTTTTCTCAGGGATGTAAAAGTTCTAGATAACTAATGTTGCCTTCTTAATGTTTTATATGTAATCCCAACTTCAAACTGGATAATATAACATTCTTTAAATGGCTTAGAAATATAACAAAGGAGAAATATTTCAATATTAGCCCTAAAAATGTAGTTATAAGAGCTGTGTCTTTATATCATGGTGAAGTTCAAGAAAGAAGATTTGTTGTCGTTTCTCAGTGGAACATAACGTGGCTACTGCTGTCCAATCTGGCATCTCAACGTTTAATATTTTGCATACAAACTGAAAGATACAAAATAATTTAAATGGGTAAGCTGGAAAAACAGAAAGAAATCCCCCAAAATGCTGGCTTTTCTAAATAAAAAAATCTTCCCTGAACCCTTAAATACCTTTTGCAGTTTTGAATTGGTCTTATAATTTAATGTATTAATGACTCTGTGATTCATGGAGAGAGAAGTGAAAACAAAAACACAGATTTTTGGGTGGTGATATATATTTCTCAATGTTTACAAATAACTATTTTTTTTTTTTTTTTTTTTTAAATGCGGCATAGTACATTACACATTACTTTTCCAGAGAGCAAAATAAATATATTGCACTTAAAAATCTTGTTCGGTGTCATATCATGGCATACAAAATAAAACGTTTTCATGTTAAAAAAAAGGGAGATTATTCTCAGTGGTGAAGGGGGAGGGGCTTATGGTTACGCTGATGATATTAACACTCGGTTCATGTACACACCTGTCACACAAAGCTCAATTAAAAGGTAAATTAGGAGACGTCCTCAATGAACAGATGGGATAAAACGAGCTGCTTGCACACGAGTGATTATGCAAGGGGTCAGAAGAGCATATATGTCCATATTCAACTTCAACTGGCTTCATATGATGTGAGAAATGTGGCAAACTGTGACATTAACAGTGTTTGTGAAACCCAAATGTATACATTAGTTATAACCCTGCACAGAGAAAAGTCTTAATCGTCCATAAAGCAGTCATACATCAACACGACGTCCCATTTCTGATGCAACAAGCCCACATATTTATAGATTTGTGTCTTTGGATTTTTTTCACATAAATCATGACAGCCTCACGGCAAAAGATCTGCACCAGAATGTTGTCCGTCAAAGTGAGATTTTCCCCTATAGGAACATTATTGGAAGTTGTTTTGAAATCTATATTGTATCAGTCATTTTCTAGCAATTAGTCTTGGAAAAAAACTTGATGTCTGACAGAAAACTGATATTGTGAGGGTTTAGAAAGATGATCATACATTCAATTTAATTTGTCACCTTAACTTCTTGGATGTTATCATTTGGACATGCTATTTTCTGATATGTGATAGACTCTAATCAGAAAAGCACCGAGGAATAATAAGTGAAGTGGGACAAAAGTGGCAAAATGGACAGTGTTTTTATGAATAACATCTCTGCAAATTGTTGTTATTTATCAGCCGACAAACACAGATATATCCGTCTCTAGTTTTTAGGATTCATTTATAGACAGTGACACGAAGAGATGGAGAGTTTTTGATCATGAGCTACTTGATGTAAAATGTGGTGCTTCAGGTACGTCAACGCCACCTGCTGTGTAACTTGTATTTCTTCATATCTCTTAAATAAATGACTCTCCCCAGTGAGCTGCCGTTTGTATGCACCTGCACCGCTAATGAGTGTCACCACTTGCCTTTAGTAGCCTGCATGTTTTAAATGAGAGAGCAGAGCCATTACTTCCAGGTGCAGACGCTCTGTCCTCGCTGAGCTGCAGCCATGAATCAGAGCGCTAACAGCGAGCGCTAACAGGCTGCAGGCCACACAGGGATGTTTCACACTCATGCTGCGTCACGCTACTGTTACCCTTCAAATGTTTATGGACATTACAAGACATGTCAATGCATGATTAATGAGGTTAAATTAAAGCCTGTTTGTTCCCCTAAAGCCCAGAGGAAACACATTTATGGTCACTGAAGTCAAATCGGACTTCTTGAAACCTGATGATTTAAACACATTGTGTCGTTGACTCCATCTTAATTAAGGCCCAGTCACACCAGTAACTCCCACAGCAAACGCATGTGGCGTGAGGGTCGTTAGAACATGTTGACGGGGGGAAATAATATAAATACATGATTTTATGGAAGTTGTTTGACATATCAGAGCCAATTTTTGAACCGTTTGTTTTTCATATAAATAAATAACAAGTATAGTTTCCAACATTTTTGATTTATCCGTCTCTTGTAACTTCAGTAACATCGGCACTGTGGGGACAGTTAGCTATCGGTCACTGTCAACGTGTTCTGAGGAATAACTGCAGGAAAATCATTCCGAATCATCCACAGATTTGATATAAATTAATAGATTTTGTTGTCGTTTTTTTTATTTTATTGACCGAGCCTTTAAAGCACACAAAGAGCCTTCACCCTGTTGCAGGTTAGCGCTTAATCATCCCATAATATTCCATATAAAGTTCCCCAGCGTGTTTCTACTGCGGTCAGCATGCGTCCTTTGAATATTTTCTTTTAGCAATCTACAGAGAGGATTTCCATACGAGTAAATGTTGCATTAATGCATTTGAACAGACATTATTTCGAACTGAGCGAGGAGCTGTACATATGGCTGGCTTTCTATAAAAACAGAGAAAAGCTGAGAGTCTGCGACGCTGAAATGTCCTCAGTGTCCACCAAACTGCAGCGTCGGGTGAGTCTCTCAAAGTCCTCTTCTTAGGCTGCTTTATTACAGGGTCACACAGCTTAGTACATGTCCTTTGAGGGGTTAGTCAAGTTTGTCTTCTCCTTTTCGAATGTAAAGCCTCGTAGACCCTTCAGAGGGTCTTCTAAATATTGTTCAGTTGAGTTTTAAGGTGAGCATCCACTTTCTGTTCTTCAAGGGCCAAAACCAAACACGCCCCACTGTACAGTCTTAGGTTGTTTTGAGGTCGTTTGTACAATGTCAGTAAAGCGTTCGTAGAAACACGAGGCGCCACAGTCCTTTTTTTTCATCATCAGAACGCCGAATCCCCTTCCTCTCGCTCGCTAAACTATTTACACAGACCAGGGGGAAAGGTACAAACAGGATGAGGAGTGGTGAGTGGAGGGATAACTGCTTTCTCTGGGGTGTTGAGGTGAAGATGGGCCGTCTCCTCCCCCAGGACGGAGTCATACGAAGGGCGTCATGACGGTGGAGGGGTGCCGCAGCCCCTGGATGGCGGCGTACGGCCCCTGCTGGAAGTAGTGGTGGTAGCGGGGCATGTGGAAGGAGGGGAAGGAGGGCCCGCTGCCCTGCAGAGCGCCGGGGGTCAGGGGCATGCCCAGCCGGCTGTAGGGGGGGAGGGAGCCCTGGATGGGGTGAGGCAGGGAGCCGGAGCCCATGGCCGACAGAGACTGTGGGTGCTGGAAGCCCGAGAAACCCGAGGCGGAGGTGACCCAGGAGCTCAGGGAGAGGTTGTCTGAGGCGGAGAACGCTGAGCCTGCAGGAGGACACACAGGTATTAGGGTGGAAGTGGCTAACTGTAGGCTTTTAAAGATATTGAAGTGACTGTTATTTTGTATATATTGATTGTTGTGCTTTTATTTAGGTCTTAATGTGTGCATGTATAAATGTGTCTTTGATTGTGTATATATATAGGATATACATATTTTTATATATATTTGTTTTTGGATTCGGGATTGTGGGAAACGGTATTTCGATCTCTCTGTCTGTACACACAAACTGAAAGATTGACAATAAAGTTGACTTTGACTGCTCATTTTCAGGTGTATATCAGTATGTAGTGTCTCTACTTTAAAGAGTCCTCTCCTGCTGATGTTCAGGTGTATATCAGTATGTAGTATCTCTACTTTAAAGAGTCCTCTCCTGCTGATGTTCAGGTGTATATCAGTATGTAGTGTCTCTACTTTAAAGAGTTCTCTCCTACTGATGTTCAGGTGTATATCAGTATGTAGTGTCTCTACTTTAAAGAGTCCTCTTCTGCTGATGTTCAGGTGTATATCAGTATGTAGTGTCTCTACTTTAAAGAGTTCTCTCCTGCTGATGTTCTGGTGTATATCAGTATGTAGTGTCTCTACTTTAAAAAGAGTCCTCTCCTGCTGATGTTCAGGTGTATATCAGTATGTAGTGTCTCTACTTTAAAGAGTTCTCTCCTACTGATGTTCAGGTGTATATCAGTATGTAGTGTCTCTACTTTAAAGAGTTCTCTCCTGCTGATGTTCTGGTGTATATCAGTATGTAGTGTCTCTACTTTAAAGAGTCCTCTCCTGCTGATGTTCAGGTGTATATCAGTATGTAGTGTCTCTACTTTAAAAAGAGTTCTCTCCTACTGATGTTCAGGTGTATATCAGTATGTAGTGTCTCTACTTTAAAGAGTCCTCTCCTGCTGATGTTCAGGTGTATATCAGTATGTAGTGTCTCTACTTTAAAGAGTCCTCTCCTGCTGATGTTCATGTGTATATCAGTATGTAGTGTCTCTACTTTAAAGAGTCCTCTCCTGCTGATGTTCAGGTGTATATCAGTATGTAGTGTCTCTACTTTAATGAGTCCTCTCCTGCTGATGTTCAGGTGTATATCAGTATGTAGTGTCTCTACTTTAAAGAGTCCTCTCCTGCTGATGTTCAGGTGTATATCAGTATGTAGTGTCTCTACTTTAAAGAGTCCTCTCCTGCTGATGTTCAGGTGTATATCAGTATGTAGTGTCTCTACTTTAAAGAGTCCTCTCCTGCTGATGTTCAGGTGTATATCAGTATGTAGTGTCTCTACTTTAAAGAGTCCTCTCCTGCTGATGTTCAGGTGTATATCAGTATGTAGTGTCTCTACTTTAAAGAGTCCTCTCCTGCTGATGTTCAGGTGTATATCAGTATGTAGTGTCTCTACTTTAAAGAGTCCTCTCCTGCTGATGTTCAGGTGTATATCAATATGTAGAGTCTCTACTTTAAAGAGTCCTCTCCTGCTGATGTTCAGGTGTATATCAGTATGTAGTATCTCTACTTTAAAGAGTCCTCTCCTGCTGATGTTCAGGTGTATATCAGTATGTAGTGTCTCTACTTTAAAGAGTCCTCTCCTGCTGATGTTCAGGTGTATATCAGTATGTAGTGTCTCTACTTTAAAGAGTCCTCTCCTGCTGATGTTCAGGTGTATATCAGTGTGTAGTGTCTCTACTTTAAAGAGTCCTCTCCTGCTGATGTTCAGGTGTATATCAGTATGTAGTGTCTCTACTTTAAAGAGTCCTCTCCTGCTGATGTTCTGGTGTATATCAGTATGTAGTGTCTCTACTTTAAAGAGTCCTCTCCTGCTGATGTTCAGGTGTATATCAGTATGTAGTGTCTCTACTTTAAAGAGTCCTCTCCTGCTGATGTTCAGGTGTATATCAGTATGTAGTGTCTCTACTTTAAAGAGTCCTCTCCTGCTGATGTTCAAGTGTATATCAGTATGTAGTGTCTCTACTTTAAAGAGTCCTCTCCTGCTGATGTTCAGGTGTATATCAGTATCAGGGAACTTTGAGATTGTAGCCTTTACAGACCATAGGCACACAAACCTATAACACTACAGGAAAGGGAAAACCCTAAAAAGCACAATTGGGTCTCTTTAAATAAAAACTGAATTTAACTCAAAATCAATCTGGTTAATATTCAAATCATTAATCAAAAGTTCCAACAAGGTGTGTGTGCATTTGTGTGTGTGTGTGTGTTCTCACCTCTGTTGTGTATGCTCAGTCCGTCCTCACTCATGTTCTCCTCGTCTCCGGCGTAGGTCCTGATCGGCGACCGGGCGTACGAGTGCTTGTGGATCAGATTCTCAACACTTTCCCTGCAGCAAAAGCCGAAGAGAGAGCCCCAAAATAAATCTCTTTGCTTCTATTGTAGGGATTCATGACGCACCCCAAAACACAGAACACAAATTCTTGTTCATGAGGATTTTCACAGCAGATAATTGTGGAATATGAATTCGACATGAGCGCCTGCATTTTTACCTCTAAAATGTGTATACAAAATATTTGCTACGAGCACTTGAATACAAATATTGTCTTGCAGTTCCAGCATTACAATAAAATCTATGACTTTTTCTTCATTATTTTTAACTTTAATTATAAATTAGCTTAAAAAAAAAATCCTTGCCACAATACAAATAATGTTTACCAACTTCGTCTGTGTTTGCACATTATTAGTTGTCTGATATGTGTGTGTCCATGCTGTGTGTAGTTGTTGTCATGTTTGTACAGACTGTGCGTGTGTGTGTGTGTGTGTGTGTGTGTGTGTGTGTGTGTGTGTGTGTGTGTGTGTGTGTGCGCATGTGTGTGTGTACTATCCCACAAAGTCCATTAGCTCATTTGAGTCTTGTCAGATAGCACTTCTCAAACACAGTGACACAAATTGTTGGGGGAGGCAGTGGGCACGTGTGTGTGTGGTGTGTGTGACAGGCAAGTGGTCTGCGTCATAAGAGCCATGCGTCCACATTAGCAGCCCCCCCTCCCTCTGCAGCTCCAATTAGGTTAGGAAAGTGCAATATCTGTCAGCAGAGGAGTACAAATGTGTGTGTTTTTATCAGCGTCGGGCCCCTCCGGCACAGAGGCCACAGCGAACTCCCACAATGCACGAGGGGCGAGGGGAGGGGGAAGAGGGGGGGCTGCATGCTGGTTTCTATCAGTCACTGCAGCCAATTGAATTACAGTGTGTTTTAGTGCAGTGGCCGACTCCAGACTAATGTGATTTCTGCAGCTCCCCGAAGATCAATTGATCAGGTCTAATTCACAGCCCTCAAAAAGAGAAAGACACAGAAGAAGAAGAGGAGGAGGAGGAGGTGGGAGGAAGAGGAGGGGGGGGGGGGGGGGTGTCTGGATCTCAGATTTGGACGTCTCTGCTTCAGATTGTTCGATTGAGGGAAATGAGCAGATGGTTTGATTTTGTCAGCTGATTTTGGCCGTAGTGCCGGAATCAGGAATTACGAGAAGTGTGTGTTTTGGCAGCGTCAATAAAAATCCTTTGGATGGGGATTTGTAACTGTGTGTGTGTGTGTGTGTGTGTGTGTGTGTGTGTGTGTGGGGCATCGATTTGTTATGCACAATACGGTACAGTACGTAAAACAGCATGAACTTAATAGAGAATAAATGGAGAGGCAAAGAAAAGACAAAGACAAGGATGATTCACTTAAATAAAGTAGAAGAGATATACAAGATGGAGAGATAAGAAAGGAAGGAAAGGGAAAGACATCATATATGATTTAGGAGGATGGGATGAAGATGAGGAAAAAACACAAAGAAATGTAAGAATGAAAAGGTTGAAGAAAAAATATATATATCGAAGAAGGCAAATAAACGTTTGTATAAAACTAGAGAAAAACAAAACACTCAACAAGACAAGAAAAATGCAAAGGACAAAAGAATAAATAAAGGAAGAATGAGGGAGACGACCAGGTCAGAAGGGATGGCAAGAGTCAAAGACAGAGGGAGGAAGGACGGGGAAAAGAGAAGAAAGGAAAGCAGGAACAGAAAGAAAAAGGAAAGAAAGATACAATACAAAAGAAAGAAAATATGGAAAGAGGTAAAAAAAAAAAGGAAGAATGTAAATGAAAAAATGACTATTGAGGAAAGAAGGAAAGAAAGAAAGACATATAAACAGGGTAGCTTCTGTCTCACACACACACACACACTCTTGTATCTTATCGTGAGTAAACACACGGCGCAGGACCCAGAATCCCCTGTACCTCTCCATGTCCGTCAGCCGCGAGGAGTCCCGGAAACCTTTGGCGAACGGGTTGCTGTCGATCTTCAGTTTGGTGATCTGGGAAACACCGGAGCTTAAATGCGTCTCCTTTATTTTAAAAACATTTCTCCTTCTGTGTCCCAACACGCGGCTTCCTGCAGCTCGGCTCTCTTTACAAACACAACGGCGCTCAGGACTTAAAGATACGTATTAACTTTATACTTAGCCAGGTACTGTCCTTCTGTATTTCCATTGATACTTTTCAATACTCTACATTACAACATTTTCAAAGCCTATATTGAACTTTTTAAATACTTGACCAATTACTTTGATATAATTAAAAGCTACTCTATGTGTCTTGAAGCTTCTCCTTTTAATGGGAAGCAAGAGCAGTGTTTACAAGTTGATCCAAAGAAGAAGAGAAGACATTGCCCTTTAATTCCCATCACTCACCAGCTGGTTCTGATAGGCCGTGACGGCGGTGAAGACGGTCTCCGTGAAGACGAAGGTGCGAAACTCCTCCGACTTGAGGTTGAGCAGCGAGGCGGTGTGGTCCTTCTTCTTGATGATGTGGACCCGAGGCTGGTACTTGTGCATGGAGTTCAGGATGATCTGCAGGAGGACAAGCGGGGCAAGAATGAATGACGGTCAATGGGAAACGTGAAGGGTCAACAGTGAAGACAGACGGTCAAAGTGAGGGTCAAGGTGTGGAAAAAGGTGGCAGGAATCCTGTGTTCATCACTTTTTGGTTATGACACACGTATCATTGCTACGTAGTTAGCTTGAAGGCATCCCACTGGGCTTTGGGAAAAAAGGAAGGTTGTTTTCACTGCCGTTTGACGTTTTATAGACTAAACAATGGAAAACATGTTGAGAAAATACATGAGAATTCATCCTGTTGATATACAAAAAAATTGAAGGCTTTACTCCAGAATTGTTCACACATTATCCAACAACAAGTGCATATTTTTAATTATTTAAACACATTTAAAAGCCATCCTTTAGTTTAACAAGTCTTTAAAGTGCTGCTTAATATTGTTGATTTGAATGCCAACCTTTTAATGAAAACTGGGCGAACTCCAGCTGCTGATGAAGATCATGTGATGTGATCAGAAGCACCAGAATGACCCATCTTAATTAACGTTAAAAAATGTTGTTTTTTTTATTTTATATGTCACATTTCAGTCAGACAACTCAGGTGTTTCTTTAACATAGCAATAGCAAGCAATGCATGGAGAGCGGCGTATTAAGGAGACTCCGTTTGGTTGGTTGCAGAGTGGCAAGGGGCGTTATGTATGAATGCAGCATAAGTGCTCGAGTTGACTGCCTGAACTAGCTCGCAGGCTTCGCCCCATTTTATGAATTTATTTTTGGTATACAAAATGTGTTCGTTAAAACAAGCAGCTTAAGTAAAAATATTGACTTTATTAAACATGAATATTCACTATCTGGATAAGGGGTTTACAGTAACGCCTGTTTTTGTTCGATGTGCTCTTTGTTTGTTTTGGTTTCTTCCGTGTGAACATCAGGAGCTATTTTTGGACTGGTTATAAAACTCTTTAAGATAATAATCACCTTGTTTTTCAGGCTGTGTCTAATGGCTAATTCATGGATAAACTTCAAATGTTTTTGGTTCTGAAATGTTTTCCTGCTCCCTGCTTGTGCTTGGCGTGGTGCCTTCAGGGAAAGGAGGATTAGAGGAGCGACTTGGTATTGACAGGCGAGTAATTATAAAGTCCCAGCGGCCTTTGAACCTGACACAGAGACAAAGCTTTGCAATGGAAACTCTATTTCTGTAAGATCCTTTAAACAAATGTTTTCACATGCAATTTGGTCGATATCCAGAATTCAACTGACATATTTAGTGAGTCAGAAATTAAAACAAAAACATTTGAACAGAAGTCCTAAACACAAATACAACTAATAGTCATTTTAAGTACAGTTTTATACAAAGCTCAAATATAAGCAGGCACAAGGTATTGCCTTTCTGGTAAAATGCAGCAATCTTAATGTATTTTCACAATGTTTCCAGAGGTGGGAAATAGTACTGTAGTACCCAATTTTGAGCTACATGTATTTGAGTATTTCCATTTAATGCTACTTTATACTTCTACTCTACTACATTAATATGGGAAATATTGTAATTTTACTCCACTACATTTATTAAACAGCTTTAGCTAAATGCATCTATAAAAAACTAGTGGACTAACTCCACAAAATAGTCAAATTATTTAAATATTTTACAAAAATGAAATCAGAACTTTGTTAATAAAAAGCTTATTGATGCAACATTATCTATACATGTCACCTATAGTATGAATGTAATTATACACACACATCAAAGACATTTTTCTGCATAATGATTACTTTTTATACTTTACGAACAATTTGCTGATTTTGTACTTTTACTGAGGTAAGATTTTGAATTCAGGACTTAAAGCATTAGAATAATTACAGACAGTAATATATATAGGCCTATTGTAAAACCTATGCATTGGTTTTACGGCCTACGTGACGCGGATGTATTACTTGAATGGCGACTGACTGACTGATTTGCATCGTGTGCGTTAGTGTGTTAACAAAGACAGAGTAAAGAGTAACACGCGCTCACATGTCCGTGTTGGTCCAGCTCGTTGTTCGTCAGTTTCACTTTCTCGAAGGAAACCATTTGCTTCACGAGCTGCTCTCCGGTGAACGGGGAGTCCGGGTGCACGTACAACCTGAGGAGGAAGAAGACAAAAAAAACCCCGTCACATTCTCAACTGTGATTGGCTGAGCGGTGTTCGATAACCAATCAACGCACAGCTGTGAAAAAAGGCTAGTAAGAAAAGTATAAGTCACCCAGCAACCGCGTTCCATATGATCGTTAAATATTGGAGAAATATTTAATTTATAGTTTTAAATTATTTTCGAGGTTATTGGTTATAGGTTACATTGCATAGCTGCAGGACAAATCAAAATCCATTTAATTAAATACAAATATTTGTTTATGATTTACAAATTAAAGAATTAGCGTATATAAATGTAAATTCAAAATAAGTATTATATTTGTAGACTGCAATTATTAGTCTACTCTCAATCATAAATTCGGTTTTCCCCAGAAATGTATTAAATAATGTATTAAAATAACCCTTTTAATAGTTGCCTAATTTAATTTCTTTGTCTTATATATTTGGACATCACGTCCCTCAATATAACCCAAGACAGAAAACTGGAATCATTTCAAATGTATATAGTAACTTATTTTTGCTAGGCTTAAAATGGTCAAATTTGAGAATCCTATTGACTCTAAAACCTGCAAATGATCCGAAGAAAATACCGAGGACATGACCTCACTGTCATTGCCTGGATTAATAGCAAATACGACTTCATCTGGCCTATTGTTGAATTGACATCTTCATGACATCAATCAGCATGGCATGAATGTTCCCAGATGCTTCCTGGTAAACAATTACATTATTCCATCGGTCTCCATTAGCTCTTTGCTCTCCAGTTTTCTATATGGCCCACATGTTGTTCAATAAAAACGATGAGCGTGTCTGTCTGTCAGGTACATAAACAAAATTAAAAGATTATAGCCTTGACACTTTAAAAACAGTCATTGATTTTCACAGTCTGTATTTTCTACGATGGGCCATGACAGGTGTCCCGGAGTGTGTCCCGGTGAGAGGGTGTACCTGGCGGGCAGAGGAGGGTCGGCCTTGCCGGCCACCAGCCAGGAGGACCGGTGGTAAGCGTACCGGTACCGCTTGTTGTCCACCGGGACGATATCCATCAACACGATGTACTTGGAGTCCTGGTCCACCCCGGAGAAAGAGACCCGGATGGTGGGGAACATCCTCCTGATGGAAAGGAGACAGGTGTTTTTTTAAATTATTATTGTGGTACATGTATATGGTCATGTTGCTTACTTGAAACTACTGAAAAACATCCATTCCTCTCCCGGAGAATACAATAGCCACAAAGAATAATTTTGGTTTCTTTGATTTTCATTTATTTCTTATTCAATATTTTTTATTTCCTAAATGTTATTTCCAAGCCCTAATAAAATCGGTGGAGGAAAAATTCCCTTCTAAAATCGTTGTCTATTTTTGTTATGTTGTTGGCTTGAAATTAATTAGAAATGTAAAATAAAAAACACAGTGAGGATCCAATAAATTAACTATCATGTGTATTTCTTCTAACTGAATGCACACCCCCCTTTCTTTTCGTTGCTAAAACGGCATGACATTATTTATAACAAAACACTCTCTTGCTTTTACACGTGCAGAAATACAGGCCTAATGTTATACTTTTTGAAAATAATACAAATATACATCTGGCTTCGGCTTTCTATTACATGTATGAATTCACTTGTATAAGGGCACACCCAGTGGTTGTTGAATAAGGCTTTATATGGTCCCATAGCTCGTTGTTTCTCTCAGGACGTTAGGTAGGCTAGGTGTTTATCAGCACGTGAACTCTGCAGTGTGTCAACTGTTCACATATCTGCTGTCAGAGGGCTGCAGGATTCTTCTAATTTAATATATTTCCAAAGCTGAGGATTGCGACAAAGAACCTGCACACCTCAAGAAGATAGCAGGCTACATATTTGTGTGCGTTGTTTTCGCATTAAAGCATTCATTCCCCATTTTACGAAAACATCTGCATAAAGGTTTCGGCCCTTTAAGTAACAGGAACAATTAAATGTTATAAGATTGCATCATACAATAAAGATGTATTTGTAAAGCACTTTAAAACCTCTAGACTAAAGTGTTGTAAATAAAATACAAAAATCACACAGCTCAGCGCACAAGCCATAAAATAAGTAAACATACAAATCAAAAAGGGGGGGGGCAATTATTATTATTATTTTATTATATATTTGTATATTGCATGAGACTCTTGGATATATAATAAAGTAACAAAATATTCATAAAAGTCAGTCAAGTAAAATGAAAATGACCTTTTATGAGAATGAATCACATCTTTACACAGACATTGATTGGTCTACCTTCCGGACTTGGTGATGATCATCTCGGTGCCGAGGTCGTGGAATTTGTCCCACAGCTCTTTGGTCTCGAGGCAGCACGAGATCTTCGCCATCTCCTCGCTCGGGACCCCGGGGTTGGTTGGGATGAGCGGCTCCGTGCACACCGCGGGTGCGCTCCCGCTGTAGTCCCCGTGCCCCTCCAGCGAGGACAGGTCCGCGAGGGACTGCTGCGTGCAGGAAGACTTCTCCACAAATTGTTCTTTTTTTTTTAGAAAAAGAAAATAAGCAGAAGTGTGAGGAGGATTTTTGGGAATGTATTGCCAACATGAAGCTCTGACACTTGATGCAATTTCTATGTTGTGTGTGTGAGTTGTTGTCTTTTGTGTATGATGAGTGTTATTTTATTTTATTTGCCAGTGCCGAAGACACATTTTCACTATATGTTAATTTAATATTTAGTATTCTGAATCTGAAGCTCTGTTTAATCAGATACAAGAGAATATATCTAATAACAAGTCTATAATCTCATGTATTTAGCACTTTTCAATCATTGTTATTTCTAGATTATCCATACTGTTCTGTGCCCTGGTTAATGGGAAATAAATGGGAACAACATTTTATATTTGGTATTTAGGCTAGAGCTTTAATGTTCGTCATTAAGGGGAATGAACCACGTGATGCAAATAATAAATGCCGTTGTTTTATTCATCTATAAAACATTTTGCGCATCCCTTACTTTACTTTGATGAAATCCGGCACACTTTAGCTTCAATAACACATATTGTTCCATATAAGACATCAATTAATATGAAAAGACATTCACATTGTATTTAATGTTTGCCGAGATCTGCTCCATAACCCAGTGAGGTATGGGCCTAAAATATCACTATTTATTTTTTGTAAAAATTCAAAAGAACCACACAATTCAAATCACATTCCCCCTTCGTGTTTTAAATCATAACTAATGACTGAAAGAATAGAAAAAAATGCATTTTTTGTAATCGAAATAATGAAACACACACTCCCTTGTAAATATAACAAGCTATTTTTGTGTGAAATTATCAGGATTTATTTATTTACTTGTCTGAAGCCTTGACTGTTCCCTTTTTGCACCGTTTTTTTTTAGCACAATGCACTACTTTATTCGCTTATAATATATATATATATATTTATTTAGCTGTCTTGTGACATGTTATCACACTTGTAGATTATTTAAATAGAGAATTGATTGCAGTTTGGTTATTTTTCCTCTCTGTTGCTACATTGGCTGCATGTCTCCACTTAAATCCTTCCTTTAACAGTTATAATTTTACGCATAAAATCACCTGATTTCTACTCAAATGTGCTTTATATTTAATTCTGCATGCCCTCTTCCATGCTCACCCAGAGGCTTGATGGTGTTCTCCTCCGTCTCCTTGTCCTTATTGGGCTTCCCACTGGACATCAGGGCGGCTATGGAGAAAGCATTTGCCCGGGACGAGAGCTGCGGTTTCGGGGACGACGTGTACTCCATGTCGGTGATAAGTCTGTGACCAAAATACTCCCCTTTAAATGAAAAATAAATTAAAAAAATCCTCCAGGAAAAGCTTAACCCCGCCTGCTTTTTCACTCCAAGAGAGAAAAAAAGAGAAAATTACGCACAGTTTGTCCTCGCTCTTTACGCACACTCTTCTCGCGTAAATATTCGCCGCTTTGGAAACACTTGTTACTGCCGGGTTGTGAGTCGAGTTGTCGGCTGCATTGTGGAGGAAGAGGCTCTGACTCCACTAACTCTGTCCTGCGGTGCCTGATCTGAAGCCGCTGCTCTTTGGGAAGCTTCAGTCCGAGGCAGCCTCCCCTTATAATTCCCGGCCTCCCTCCAATCACTGCGTCTGTTTCCACGTCACACTCTGCACTGTCCCACAGCAGCAGCCAATAAAAAATCCTGATACATGTCAAATTCAAGATTCAAAGGTTTTATTGTCATATGCACAGCTGCTACATACAGGGTGGATAATGCAATGAACATCTCAAGTCCCATGCTCCTCAAACAATGCAACATGAGACATACGTAAAAAACAATAGCAAATGATGCAAGAAGAAACAGACAAGAAACACAATTGTGCAAAAATAATGTTGCAAGACCAAAGTAGTAATGCGGAAGAAGTGAACTATATAAATGTAATTTAAAAAAAAATAGTACAATATGCTTAATGTTGCAGAGAATACACAGGGAGTGTGGTTTAAGAATAATGACTTCATATGGGGTGATGACAGAGGGGAAATGACTTATGGTAAGAAAAATATATTTATTTGGACAATATAAAATAGGGAAGTAACAAGTGGATGGCATGTTCATACTATTACATTCTATTTTTAATTTATTTCACTTCTTTCATTACTTGCACATTAGTCTTGCACCATTATCTTGCACTATTTTATTTGAACTTTGAGTGTGGTTTAAGAATAATGTGTCTTCATGATATGGGGAAATGATGGTGAGGAAAACATATTAATTTGGACAATAAAGGAGAGAAATAACAAGTGGAATTGACGTGCCGGCGGACCCCTGGAGGGCCCTAGACCTCATGTTGAGAGTCACTAACCCAACATGTCAACAGCAGAGATGTTTGCCCAAGATGGAGCTATTTGATAATTAATGGCAGCAATAAAGTGATGCTTCACACTCTCACTAAAACACACATTTAATTTTTTAGAATAAGATTAAATATGAACTAGAACCAGAAACCCTCTCCTCTGAGTGTCACCAAATAATGTGGGCAAAAAAACAGTTTTGTTTAGAAATAAAAACATTTGAGTCACTATAGTCTGGAGGATTTTGCCTTTCAACCAAACACTTTCTTACTGCAATGATGCCCAATATACAATAGTGCTTTAGCGTGTCCTGTTCTGTTTATTAATGCAAATAATAGCCTTTTTTTTTTAACTACAGATCAGGCTTAAGATTTAGATTTTATTTATGGGAACTTGGCCAGCAGTCATTATATGTTAAACATTGTTGCTTATACAAGAGATGTAATGTAAGAATGTTATTCGTAGTGCGTGTTTGTTTAAATATTGTACGTTTTAGAAACTGTTTTAGAAAAATAGCCTGATAAAGTAAAATGCACATATGCACAGGTATACCTATACCATCAGTATTCAATGTAAATATTGCTTTAGTTTAATGTTATTCCCTAAAATATGTCTTTATCATTGTTTTTATTTGCATGTTTATGTATATGCACCAAAAACAGCAAGACGAATTCCTCCTATGAACTCATAGGAGGAATTCGTCTTGCTGTAACCTACCTGGCAACAACCCTCGGTAATCACAAAGGCCTTTCTGATTGGCTGTTTTTTTCCCAGGGTATCCATGTTTTGTATAGTCGACACAGTTGTTAGATGTCTTGCACAGGAAAACAATGTCATATTAACAGTAGAATAATGACACAAGCACGTGTTACATTAAAAAAACAAAAAACTTTATTGAATGTCGATATAATCTGCAGGTAAACTGAGAGGTGATTGTATTGAGTGATTATCCTGTTAAACCCCATCCCTGTTTTTCAGGTCTCAGGCTCGAAAATGACATTTCCAGAACAAATGACCATAACTACACTTCTAAAAGGGGAATATTAATAATCTTTTTTCTCAAAGTAATAAACCTTTGAGTTGGATGTAGAAAAGTCAGAATCAATATAGATGTTTTTTATTTTAAAGAAAATTCAGATTGAACATGAAAACTGTAAATTATATTGTCGGTCCAAAAGTTCTTTTTTACTTATAGTGAAAACCACCCTTGAATGATGGGATAGTAGACTAAAAGCTTTAGGAATCCAAAGTACAACATATAATAAGTACCCTGTATCAAGATTGATGCACAACAAGTGACATTTGACATTTTTAAGAGAGATTTAGCAACAAAATAAAACACTTCTGGGGCCATTTGGGTGGATTTTCCATATCTCTGGCCCCCCTTGGTCAATTTTGATGATTAACCGCTAGATTTGACCGCTAGAGCCAATGGAATCGAGGGAAAGTTCCACATACACACACAAATAAGGAGTGAGAGTGACGCGTAGCCAAAACCGGAGCTGCAACACACTCTGGTGGCTACCATTAGCAGCTAATATTTATTCTCCGATTTTTGCATACAAATTGAATTATGGATTATCAATACTTTTTTCAAAGTGACAGACACATTGGATTAACCTATGGATTAACCTTCAGCCACGTTTTTTCTCGTTTTAATGCCATTGAACACGACTGTTGATCAGAATAACAGCTAAAGTGAGCATATCTCCGTGTTTTGCTACCTAAAGCTACGTCGTGTGTTGTCTTTGCTTCCCTTGTCACGAGTTCTGATCGCTCAGTGATGATACTTATATTTCTAGAATCTGTGGACTCTCAGGATGTTATCTAAGCTTGTTTGTGCAGATCCAATAAGTACATCGATCGGTATAGCTAGAGTTCTGTGCTAACGGCCTTAAGATTGTTTCGCTCGTGGCTAATTCAGAGGCTCAGCGCTAGCTTTGTGGTTTTTTTCTTCCCGTTACATGGATATGAAACATTCATAGTTTATTAAATACTAAGGAGCCCTCAGACGCTGTTTCCTGCAGATGACCGGGGGGGATGGGGTTCAACCTTTATACAGTCTATGGGTTCAACAGGTTAGCGGAGCCATTTTCCGTGTCTCCGTCAAACAACAGGAGCGTCTATGATACAGCTTTGAGAGCGTTATTGTAAAGGTACATATATATATATATATATATATATTAAAACAACGTATAATGTTCTAAACACTCACCTGTCCTGTTTTACTTCCATGGTGTGCGAACAAAAGAGTCCCCGGGGAAACAAACACCGATTTAAAGTTCCGGGAATATGTGTGTTGTGTTAGATTTTTGTGGTTTTGTGGTAGTTTTCATGTGGAGAGAATGGGGACGGCTTCTGTTGGAGGTAATGCACCTTAACTTAACTTCTCCGTCTCTTTTATGGTCCTAAACGTTGGTTCGTTTTTTGTCACATAATGCACTTCAGATTTTGTACAGTTTCCTTCTTCAATCATACAGTGAAAAGAATCTGCCTTTTGCCCTCGTTATGTGGTGTGTGAGACCCTCAGCAACTGTGAGAAATGCCTTTACAACACACTCTCTCTCTCTCACACACACACAACCTTATTGAGTGCAGGAGAAGCAGTCTTGGGTTAATCTGTTCTACGACACACACCAGTGAGCCCCTAATCTTTAGCACACACACACACACACACACACACACACACACACACACACACACACACACACACACACACACACACACACACCACACACACACACACACACACACACACACACAGTTGTCACGCGACAGGAAATGCACATAACTTCTATAGGGCCATTAATAACTCTCTCACTATCAGACAGTTGGTTTAATGGTGTCTCTGAGTGGCCTGCAGTATAGTTTATCAAACTGTTATCATCGTATGACTTCAATCGAAGAAGAAAGCCTTCAAAACGGATTAAAGAACATCCTTACTTTGCTTTTAACTTGATAGGGACTGAATCCGGTCTAGACGTCACCTAAAGAGAATTGGAGTCTTTGGCTTTATCGAGACCATATGTGTTTTTATTTCCTCAACACACTGATAGGAAATGCCTGCTTTACAACAGGGGTGTCAAACTCAAGGCCCGGGGGCCAAATACGGCCCGCGACTTCATTTTATGCGGCCCTCAAGAGCTTGCAAAGAATAGAATACGTTTATTATACGGTTACATGCCACTTTACAGAAGTACATTGCCCATATACTACATGTCCCACAATGCATCTCATTTTGTGACATGCGCACTGAAGGGACTTGCAATTGGTTGTAATTATTTTCCCCAGACTTCTGCTTTCAGACTAGTTAATTATGAAGTCATTATACCCTCTCCGATAATAATCAAATACAGAGGCAATAATGTAATATAATACATAATTTTATATATATATTATATATTTATATATGTATATTTATATAGCTACAACCGGCCCTTTGAGTGCAACCATAATGCTGATGTGGCCCGCCATGAAATTGAGTTTGACCCCCCTGCTTTACAACAACCAACCAGCTTTATTGGACATGTCTGCATTTGACTCTGGTTTTAAGTTGCGTTGACGTTATTTTGACGATTTACGGAAAGCTAGATACAGTAGAGCTGAAAACAAGGAATACCAATCTGAGCAAATATAGGTGAACAAAGAACTATTATGTACATGCAAGTAGGTAAAAAATAGCTGTGTGTATGTAAGTAAAATATATTTAATGTAACAGCAACATACAAAGTGTTAACGACTACACACAATGCAAAGATTAAGAAAAAGATTATGGATACAGGAAGTAGGTGTTACACTTTATCTTTTATTATATACTGTTTTACCACCGTTTACACCTCTGTTTATATATGATGTATGATATAATTATCTATGTACATTAAGCACACCCAAATGGACCCATTGGTCCAAATGGACCAATCCGTGGAGCCGTTACGTTACGTCCGCGGAGCCGTTACGTCCGCGGAGCCGTTACGTTAAGTCCATGGATTGGTCCAAATGGACCAATCGGCGGACTTCCTCACACACACTCTCAATCTTTACTCAGCTGCAGCTCCGCCGATTTCTCCTCCCTGAGACGGCGGGACGCGGCGAGGCTGTGAGTCGGTGTGTGAGCACACACACAAACTCCCAGCCAGGCTGTGTGTGTGTGGGTTCGGGTTGGTTTCGGGCTGGGTTTCGCTGTGTCTCGCTGTCTCGCAGACGGCCACTGGGCTCACAGGGAGGGGGGGGGGGCAGGAGCTCCAACAAGCCGGTTAGGACAGAGAGTGAATACACATACTATACAGAGATGCTGTTTGAGAGACCAATGTGAGTTTGGAAAATTGCACAATATAAATCTATTCTAGTAGACATCAACAATATAATTATGATCAGTAGAAATGGCCATGACATGGGACCTTTAAAATACTTTAAAAAGTGAAAAGAGAATTAACAATATTATTATATATTATATCAAATATAAACAATATCAACATAAATACAAAATAAAAATACTATAAGACTGATTTTATTGTTACAGAAGAACGAGGAGCACCTGAAGGCAACATGATACCAAAACGCTGACTTCAGATTTCTTCTAGGTGTCAGTGTGTGTGTGTGTGTGTGTCTTCTCAATGTCACTCCCTCTCCTCTCTGTGAGATGGAGGCTCACATAAACGCCGAGCCAGAGATCCTCTAAACCTATTAGGCGACTCCTGAATGCAAATCCTGCTGCTGCAGATATTTAATAAGAGACCTGCGCCGGCAAACTCGATTACGGTTGCAATTGCCAGTGGATAATGTGCTAAAAGCTTTCCCACTTAAGCGTTACCCCCTTACTGAATATTATTCACACTTTGAGGGGCCAGTGCAGCCTTAAAGAAACAGAGCCGAGGAAACAGATGGTGCTGAGAGAGGAGACTTTCAGCTGAATACAGAACAGGACGGATCTAACAGAGATATAAAAGGATGCATTTTGTTCTTATTATGGTGTTTGACTTATTGTTGATGGTTTATAGCCGACATTTGACATATCTTACAAATGTTTTTTGAAAGATATGTTGAATAAGTTGGCCTCTATATGCACTTTTTTATGCCTTTAAAAGGTAAAATCATGCTTATTTTTCCTTTCCCACATGCATGGTATCATTCTTTCAGCACATGATGAGTTAGAAAACAAAACACATCTCTTCAAACTCGCCTTGTTGCTAAACTCAGCCAGTTCACAGTGATTTTATTCTATAGTTTCTTTTTCTTTTATTACCTTTTTCTATTTTGCATCTCTGTCTGTTGTGTGAAATGTTTTGTGAAGTGACTTTGAGTACCCAGGAAAGCGCTAGATAACAAAAATGTATATTATTATTGTTAGGTATGAAGCTGCCAGGATTCCTAAAAAAGAGGCGGCCAGATTCCCAAAATAAAGGAAAAAGAACCCAAGTGCCTCTAAAAATATATATGAACAAGTATTACTCAAAACACATTTACAGAACTGTTCAAAGTTACATAACTATTATTGTTTCCACATCCTGGCCCTGTGTTATCCCCTCCCCTCCTGGTGTGTTTTCCTCCACTTGTGCCTTGTTTTTTGATTTGAGACTTTAACTTAAACCTTTTTTTTTTGTGGTCGTGCTTTTGAGTTCATTTCTTGCCGGTGCCAGAGAAACTGTGATAGTTGTACTGTTTATAACTGGAACATTTTAAGAAGTACCACTACAATACAGCCTATTTACGTGTCAAGAGACTTCAGAACATCAGAAAAAGGCACTATAATCAATTGGGGAATTCCCTAAAAGAAGATATACATTCTGGGTGAAAAGATTTCATGCCAGACCATTATTGTTGCCTACCCAGCCTAGTTTTGCTGAAATGAATTTAATACCTGCCAAACATATCACTGTTAAACGGTTTTATTACAGCGCTTGGTTGAATACTCGATTCTGATTGGTCAATTCGGACATTTGAGAGGTTACTAATACTCCATAACCAACCGCTGCTTAGCAAATGAATGACCGTTGGTATGGAGGATCAATGAAGGGAAGAAAGGGGTTAAAAGACAACATTGGACACCAGAGAAATCACCAGAAGAAGGCAGGTGTTGTTTTTTCAATAATGACCGCCTTATTGCTTACATACAGTAAAAGTCTGAAAATATGGAAAACCTGACACTGGAATGGCTTGAATGACTTGTTACAATAGATATGTATTTGGCAGAGTGTGCTCCTGAACACATCAGTATTTGTGAGCAGTGGCAGATAACAGGATATGTGCTGCAGCACTCAGGGATATGACCAGGAAAGCATCCCAACAATTATTCCCCTGGATAAATGGCCGCGGCGTGAAAAGGTCAGCAACAAACGACAGCCAATTCCCCTCAGAGTGGAATCTGAGGAAAAATAATCGCCCCGTGATTGAATTGCATCCTGGGACATTTGAGCCACAGTAATGAAATGGCTTGTTGTTGTGACCCGACCCTTTCACCTCCCCGACGATTTTTTACCCGATTACAGAGCAGGCGGCAGGGGCGACTATTTGCCTACATTTAATATATGTGCATAGGTTTGTTTTGTCAATGTAAATCCCCATTATCACAGATACTTGTGCATATTACATGTCAGCGTTCACCTGCGGGGCCGAGGGGGCCACAGAGGGCTGATATCTGAGGAGAGGGAGTTATACAGGATGATAATATACAATCTTTAAATCTGGTGTTGAGCCACAATAGCTGCTAATGCAATGGAAATGTCTTTGGTTCAGACTGGAGTTTACCAACATTTATTGGATAGATTACAATGACATTTTCTTCAAATATTCACGGTTGTCTTTAGGGATACACGATGATATCGGCACGTCATTGGTATTGCGCGATAAAGGCTTTAAAGTGAAATATAGGCATTGATACTTATTAATAAATGTTGCATGTTTCGCAAGTTGAAGTGAAGTTCTTAATTTGCCCGTGAATGTGTAGCATTGTATTTCATGTCTGCATCGGTCAGTGAGACATTGCAATATCAGTAGGCATTATATCATGTTGGAAAACTGGTTTATATCTGCAATTAGTTTGGAAATTAATATGTAAGACTATCGATATTCGCACATAAAAGGTTGGAAAAAAAAGACTAAGCAGATATTGATATGCCTAGTTCTCAGGGAAGGAATTTGTAAGACTTGTTGTGATTCGCTGACGTCTCATTGTGCCACCAACTGGTCAAATAAAAAAAACTCAATCTATTCAAATTTGTTGATATAGTACAGCTTAAAACAGTACTGATTATGCACAACATTTACCATAACAAAATGCCTACTAACATTCAAAAGCAGTTCCAAACCACAGTCAGGAAATACCCAACCAGGCATCCTAACTGGTTGTGAAGCCCTGTAGAACAACCATCAAATCACACAGCTGATCCATAATCGGAGTTAGAACGTGGAATGGACTTCACCCAGACCTTTCAAGTATTACTAGTCATCAACAATTCAAAACTAAAGTAAAAACAATTATATTTGCAGATTACTCCAGCTAACAAGTATTTTATATTCCCAGTATTACTTATATATGCATTTACTTTTTTTCTTGCACTAACTTTTTTTAAATTTAATTTAATTTTTTCCAGTTTTCATTAGTTTTCTTTATTTTTTTGTACTCCTTAATTTCTATACGTTTTTGACGAAATAAGTGCTATTATTATATTGATGCTAATGATGATGCACGGGAGGGCTACTCCCCATATGCTATGCTTCAGCCCTCCCGCTTCTACTAATTTTGTTCATTTGTGTGTATGAATTATACGTTTTTGTTTTTGTATGATTTTAGTAGAATAAATTAAAAAATTAAAAAATTCATCACATGTCTTGTAAAAACTGTGTACGTCGTTCTGTACTTTCATTCATAATTCCCCCACGTTGCGTCCCAATACCTTTGGTGATCCACTGACCTTTCCTGAATCATGAGGTTTTGAGTTGAATATCTCAACAACTATGGATTTAATCAATCCATAAGAGGTTCAACTTTGTTTCTCCAATATTTTTTTATGAGAAAAACAGATTAGTTGCACCTCTGCTGTACTTCTTAGCATGCTTAACTCAGATGGTGAATGTGCTTAACATTATAACTGCTAAACACTCGCATCTTAGCATTATCATAGTACAAGTTGTTCACATTTAAAGGTTACAAATAACGGGGCTGCAAACATAAATTGAACATCTCTGTGAAGTGTTGAGTTCACGTTAGCTTAGCATAAGTCTGGGTGAATACTCACAGAGTTACTGTTAGAGAAACTATACATAATACTAAGTTTATGGTAAACATGGAGGACATTTTGAGTTTGCGTTAAGTGGGAAAACTAGATTTGACTGTCTGACTCTTGAGTTAGGGAAAAACACTTTTCAGTATTAAAGCAAACGTAAATACAGATCAGTAACCACATGATTGGCTGTGCCAGTATTCAAGAAGCTCCAAATCAAAAGGGAAAGATTAGTAATATTAATGTACCCTTAAGTGTGGACATGCCCTAACATATGCATCAATACACCTTTCGGTTGCTTCATGCTACATGCTACTCAACGTGTCCGGTATACATTCTTGTTATTGGGATCAGCTACAGCTCGGATGTTTGCAAATAAGCTGATATTCCTGCAGAGAATCAGTGGGGATGTTTTCTTCTTATTTCAGTAACAGATCATGTAAGATCACACGATAGCAGACATGACAACGCTTTGATCTGAAGCATGTCTTCACCAACGTGGACTCTCATTCACCTGCTGTTGACCAGAGTGAATCAGCCTCACACACACACGCACGCACGCACGCACGCACACAACAACGCACACACACACACACACACACACACGCACACACACACACACACACACACACACACAACACACACACGCACGCACGCACACACACACACACGCACACACACTCACACACACACACGCACACACACACACACACACACACCACACACACACACACACACAACACACACACACACACACACACACACACACACACACACACACACACACACACACACACACACACACACACCCTCCCCCCGCCCCAGGAGCTTCAGGCATGCAGTGGTCGGTCTGTTGCCTCCGTTCATATGACTAATTAGACCAGCTTCACACTGTGCCGTTCCTTTTGAAGCTGATCCCTGGTGCTAATTGCTGCGTCAGTCCCGGGCCACAGCCAGGTTAAGTTCAAATGCAGGGCCGACATCTCCACTCACCCCCCTCTCTCTCTCTCCCCCACCCCTGACTAACTCCTCCCCCGTCACCTCTACACTTTCCTTTAAAAGCTTTAACAAACAGATTTGTCAGAAAACGATTTACAGAGAAGCTAAAGACTGAAATACAGAGCATGGAAACTCAAGTGGCTAGATTATTTGTTATTTTCTTTTTTACTTTCTCTGATAGCTTATACAGATTCGTGAGCAACTTCAACCTTTAGCAACACTTTTTAAAACAGAGCAGGTTGTGTTAAATGTGGATATTTTGTATTAGCAAACATTGTTTGTACTGAAACGTCGACTTTATTAACAGTAACAATGCAGTATTATGTCAACATATTTCACATAACTCTATTTGGTTAGTTGAAAGCAATAATATTAAGTTAGAGGATATACTCAAGTCCTGGACTCGGACACTCCTTGGGTGACTCGGACTCGAAGAGTGACTTGAACTCGTGAGTTGGTGACTTGACTACAACACTGGGTTCAACTTAATATTATTGCTTTCAACTAACCTAATACAGTTATGTGAAATCTGCACACATAACACACTTAATAAAGTCAACGTTTCAGTTTTTTCAGTGAACTTTTGATGAATTGGTTTTATTTTATGAAAGACATGTTATACATCTGGTCAATAAATAATAATAATAATAGATTTAATTTATATAGCGCCCTTTCAAGGGACCCAAGGCCGCTTTACAAATATGGTAAGGACAGACAACAAACATTCATTCAGACAGACTTCAGTCCTGGAAAAGAAAATGCATCCTTCTTATTCATTAGAAGCTAGTATGGCGATTCAGAATTGATGCAAATATAGCAAAGCGCAATTCAGTCCAGATTATCTTTTACTGCAATGCAACATAATCAGGTTAGGCCATTCAAACATGTGCAAATGTAACGAGAACAGTCGAGAAATTGTACTTTTTACCAAGCGATTGTGTCAAAGAATCATACAACTTAATGCTGACAAGACTTTTCAGAGATGTAAAATCAAGTTTTAGAGAAGTATGAACGTCTCTTCAGTATTTCCTGTCTGACTTTAAATTCAAGGATGACAATGTTACTGTCACTGAAAACCTCTAAACCCAGTCATGTGTTAACAGTGAATGAGCCTGAAGTTACTCTTATGCATCAAAAGAAAAAAGTTACATATCTTTGTTTTCAGTGAACACACACACTGTAGCTGCGGGTTGAAGTCTGTGATGTTTGAAGCTTAAAACCGATTTCCTTAACCTCCCTCCTGCCTCTCGCCTCACCCCTCCTTCCCCCTTAAACTCTGTTGTGCCCAAACTCAATGGGATTACCCTGGGCCTTGGTGAAGGATAGGTCAAAGGAAAAGAAAGAGGGGGTGGGGGGGCGAGGAAGGGGGCGAGGATGTGATGGATCAGGGGACTGATGAGCCTCAAACACTGTGATACTGTGAGATCAGGGAGAAAGTCAAGAGAGGAGACGTCATTAACCCTTCAACCACTTTATCTTTGAAGGATACTCAAAACCGCCTGCTGTTTTTTATCAAAAGTACAGGTTAAAGATGGATTTGTTTGATCTTAATAGATGGAGAATAACGACATTGGACATAATTGAAGGTTTTGCAGAATTGTCCAATATAAAAATGCTTGTATATTCAGTTGTTGGTATAATAAGTATGTAATGTAGGATTTATTCAATTAGAAAGTAAAAGAAAGGCTGGAAGTTTAGTTGGCTGTGAAGAAAAACGCCTTGGTTTTCTTCTAATGTCATCATTATGTA
>NW_022991504.1:0-31916 GCF_902827175.1 Gymnodraco acuticeps
TGTGTGTGTGTGTGTGTGTGTGTGTGTGTGTGTGTGTTGCTGCTCTGCATGAATGAGGTGTGAATGGGTGAATGACTCGAGCTTTGAGGGATGTAGAGATTTATAAGTTCAGTCCATTTATTCAAAAACAACAACTAAATAATGCCCAATATCACAAATGTTACATTTGTCTCAGTGGACTTCACAGTTTGTACAGAATATCAGTATGACAATACGACACCCTCTGTCCTTAGACCCTCTGTCCTTAGACCCTCTGTCCTTAGACCCTCACATCGTACAAGGAAAAACTTCCTTGTACGATGGAACATCTGCTCCTCCTTGGCCTCCCAGCTCAGCTGTCCCTGAGCCAGGTCGTCCCTCTGCTCCTCATTAAATTACATTGCATTTAGCTGACGCTTTTATCCAAAGCGACTTACAATAAGTGCGTTCGTCCAACAAAATACAACTTGAAGAAAACAGAATCATAAAGTACATCAGGTTTCATAGAGCAAAAACATTTCAAGTGCTACTCAACTGGCTTTAGGTAAGCCAGTCCTTTATTAGTATATAAGTGCTTTGTTAATAGTTCTATCGCTCGAAGTGGAGTCGAAAGAGATGAGTTTTCAGTCTGGAAGGTGTGTAAGCTATCTGCTGTCCTGATGTCAATGGGGAGCTCATTCCACCATCTTGGAGCCAGGACAGCAAACCCACGTGTTTTTGCCGTTGGGAATTTTGGTCCCCCTCGCAGCGTGGGCGCAGCGTGGGCGCAGCGAGTCGTTTGGCTGATGCAGAGCGTAGTGCACGCGCTGGGGTGTACGGTTTAACCATGTCCTGGATGTACAAAGGGCCAGATCCATTCGCAGCATGGTAAGCAAGTACCAGTGTCTTGAAGTGGATTCTAGCAGTTACTGGAAGCCAGTGAAGGGAGCGGAGGAGCGGAGTGGTGTGGGAGAATTTAGGAAGGTTGAAGACCAGACGAGCCGCTGCATTCTGGATGAGCTGCAGAGGTCGGATGGCACATGCAGGTAGACCAGCCAGGAGGGAGTTGCAGTAGTCTAGGCGTGAGATGACGAGAGCCTGGACCAGAACCTGCGTCGCTTTCTGTGTCAGCTGGGGACGTATCTTCCTGATGTTGTAAAGCGTGTATCTGCAGCAACGGGTTGTAGCAGCGATGTTTGCAGTGAAGGACAGGTTGTTATCTAGGGTCACACCCAGATTCCTTGCAGTCTGAGTCGGGGAAACAACTGAGGTCCGTCAGATGGACCTTGGTCTCCCAGCTCAGCTGTCCCTGAGCCAGATCGTCCCTCTGCTCCTCCTCCTGCTTCCATCGTGTCTCCGTCAGATGGACCTTGGTCTCCCAGCTCAGCTGTCCCTGAGCCAGGTCGTCCCTCTGCTCCTCCTCCTGCTTCCATCGTGTCTCCGTCAGATGGACCTTGGTCTCCCAGCTCTCCTGGTTCTGGGCCAGGTCTTTGGAGAACCTCTCCTTCTGCTCATCCAAATGGTTATTCAGCTGCTTCACCTGCCTCTCCTTCAGTTGGACTTCCTTCTCCAGGCTCTGGTTCTTCTCGGCCGAGTCCTTTTCCTCATCCTCTGCCATTTTTAATTTCGTCTCCTCCTTAAATTCGGTCTCTCTGCTCAGCTGTTTCTGAGCCAGGTCGTGCTTCTCCTGAGTCACGTCTTCGTATTTCCTCTCATCTGTAGTTTCTCTCTCTCCCAGGTGTCGTGTTTCTCTGCCAGGTTATTGGTGAACTTTTCCTCGCACTGAAGGAGTTCTTGCTCTCTTCTCTGCAGCAGGTTGAAGGTCACCAGGTTGTCCTCGTTGTTCTGGTCTGAGAGCTTCTGCTGCTGTGTCACCATGTGGTCCAGCTGCTGCTCGTGTTGGCTCTCTGCAGCTTCCATCTGCTCCTTCAGACGTGAGATGTCGGCCACGCGGTACTGGATGATGTCAAAGAGCCTTTTGTTGTCTTGGTCGAACCCTGAGTTCCTGTTACTCAGGATGTCCTCAAGACCTTTGACATTGTCTTTTTCTTTGCGCATCCTGTGGCCAAAGCCAGCCCTCTCCTCCCCTAAAGCCATGTGAAACTCATCCAGGCCGTATATCCATCCATTTCTGCGGTGGAACTGCCTGTAAGCTCCATCAGCTACAGCTCCATGGTCAAAGGGCCTGGCGTTCCCCCTCTGGTTCTGGTCGGTTCTTCTATCCATGGCACAGTCTGTAGACTTGTGCTGTGCGTAGGTACAAATCATCTGTGTGTCCGTGGAAGAAGTTGTCTGTCTAGAAGACTGTGAAGGTGAATGCGTCTGTCTCTTACCGATCTGCAGTGAAGAATGGATGCTGATCCTCTGATCCTCAGGAGTGGAGTGCACCAGCTGGGCGTAAAAAAGTAGGGCTTAACTCTAACGTCGGGCTTAGCTACGTCCGACGTAGTGATTCGAATTTACGCCGAGTGCACCAAGCCTGACTAGTCTCGGGCGTAGCTGCGCCTGGTCTTAAGATGCGCGTCCACGTGAATACTCGCGAAACAGTAATTGTTGCCAAGCAACGCCATTTTACCATTTTACAGACTCAGAGGACCGCAGAGAAGAGGGAATTCCCTCACCCACAGCTTCAGCGATGACTCAAGGGGAATCCCAAATGGCCACACCCCGAAAGAGAAAAAGGGATTTGTCAGAGCTACAGCGGGAACTGACGGAGAAAGAAATCGTTCGTGTGGAGGTGGAGACCGTCAAACTGAGAGCGGAACACGAAAAAATTGAGCTGGAGAAATTGAGACTCCAAATAATAATTCTTAAGAATCAGCTACTAATGAAGAAGACAATGTTTCACCGTTCTGTAATCATGTTGTACTTGTTTTTTATCTCAATTTCATGTTAATAGTTCTCCAAAATGTTGTTATATAATGTTCTTGTGTTCTTTGAATAAAATAGGCCTAATGAAAATATGTGGTCACAATGGGAGCTTATTGAAATGCAATTACAAAAAAACAGCGTTCATATTACAAATATATAGGTCTATAGGTTGTTTATTATATGATTGCGGGTAAGTCGTCCACCGATATCGTCACAGATGCCAGCAGGAGCCACAGGGTTCTCATCCACCTCCAGTGCCAATTCTCCTTGAAGGGGGATTCTCTTTTTCACACAGATGTTGTGCAGCAATGATCACGCAGACGCACTCAGGGTGCATTCGCATTTCACTGTGGAGGCAGTGAAACCTACAAAGAAAAGCAAAAAACAATTTAGCCTATCTACATTAAAAGGCTGGCCTTTTATATATTATAAAAATGACTTACTAACCTACGTTTGAGCACTCCAATGCAGCGCTCTACAATGTTCCTCCTTTGTGTATGCTTCTCGTTATAGCGGCGCTCTTGTGCAGTTCTCTCTGCGATGACAGGTGTCTTTAGCCATCGCTTCAGAGGGTATCCACTGTCTCCGAGAAGAAGACCATTCACTCTCCCTGCCTCAAATTCCCGTTGAAGGGCGCTCTCTCTCAGGATGCGAGCATCATGGGTCGACCCAGGCCATCTTGCAACGAGGTCGACAATGCCCATGTCCGAGTTGCACACAATTTGAACATTTATAGAATGGTAACCCTTTCTATTAACATACAAATACTCATGTTCAGAGAGGGCCTGAATGCGAACATGAGTACCGTCGATGCATCCGACAATACCAGGTATACCTGATTTTAACAAAAGATCTTGCCTGGATTTCGCTGCTTCTTCTTGTGTGGGTAGGTGAATATAGTTCCTAAGGCGGAGCTGGAGAGCCAATGAAACTTGTCTTATAGCCCGACATGCAGTTGTGCGATGAACATTAATCATGTCTCCCACAGTATTTTGAAAGGCCCCGTTCCCGTAGAATCTGAGCGCAATCAGCACCTGCAAGGTCGGGGAGAGCGCAGCATTTCGGTCTGATCCGTGCTGGAGTTGAGGGGAGATCTCCTCGATTAAATCAAAAAGGGCTTGTCTGCCGAAACGAAACCTCTATCAGTTCACTGTCTGAATAGATGTCCAGTGGGTTTGTTCCATCACGGACGACTCTTTCTCTTCTTAATGCCCTTTCATTGTTAAACATGTAAGCAAGACGCCCTGCCATCGTTAATATCCTTCTTGCCTGTTTTACGTTACTATGGATACTAGTCTGTCTTTCCGATTTACGCCTGCTCCATACTAGTCGTAAAAGTTACACCCGGGCGCAACGCATACAGGGCTTAAGTCTAAGTGGTGCACTAGTCATAACTTTAGTTTGGTCTTAACCTTCGGTTCTACGTCGGACGTAGAGTTACGCCCAGCTTACGCCCAGCTGGTGCACTCCACTCCGGGTCATCTGGGCCTCTGAGCCTCTGGTCCTCTGGTCTTACTGCAGAGAGACATCACCAACACAAAACAACTACAACTCCCAGCATGCTTAGCGGCAGGAAACTAAACCCTTTACAAAGGGGTAAAAGGGTTTAGTTAAAGGGTAAAAGGGAAAGTGCAATTTATTTTTCCCACTTTGTGACTTTATAAGCAGAATACATATTTGTGTTTTAAATGCTTTACAGTTACTGGTCGCCACATTTGATGTCTCGACATATAGCGTTTCCGTGGCAACGCATTCTTCACCATAAAACACGATATCGCTGCAACTCAAAGGAAAATGTTCCAATCGTCACCAAACTTCACATGTATATCACCGGTCCACGCCTCAAGACTTCGACACTCAAATGGTGTGGTTGAGACGTATGCTATTGCCACAACGTCGTCATAATTCAAAGGTTCCGTATATATTCCCGTAAGAGAAAATATGGCTCCACTCAAATTAATGTACCTATTGATTTTGAAGCATTTTGTGTTTGTAAATAAAGTTTCATTTCAATACAATTCACAGTTCTTATGTCTTTATAAATATTTCATTTAATTATTTTACAATACTAATGACTTTAAATTATGCTTGAATACATTTCCTAATTTTATTTTTACTTAAAGTTTTTATTGTATATTTTTACTTTCTTATTTTTATGTAAATATTTTTCGTATACATTATTTATCTGTCAGAAAATGTAATTTCCCTCAGGATAAATAAAGTATTGCTGATAATGATTCACTACAATACACCTGCACATCATTACAAATGATTATTTATTTATTTATTATTTAACTTTTACGCTTTTTAAAATCGTCCCCTTATTTATTTAATTTCTAATGAACTTGTATTTATTTTTATTAGTTCTCTACTGATCTGTAAAGATGAGGGTGAGAAGAGGATAAGTTAGAAAAGCACCAAACGGAAGGAGATTGTTTGAATGTGTGTGTGTGTGTGTGTGTGTGTGTGTGTGTGTGTGTGTGTGTGTGTGTGTGTGTGTGTGTGTGTGTGTGTGTGTGTGTGTGTGTGTGTGTGTGTGTGTGTGTGTGTGTGTGTGTGTGTGTAATAATCCGATAAGAAATAAGGATGTTATCCTGTTAGAGAGTAGCCGTTGCTCGAGGGTTTTCAGTGACAACATGGTTGAATGTCAGAGCCCATCTCTGCAGAGACTAATCGCATGAGGACACACACACACACACAAACACACACACACACACACCCACACACACACACACACACACACTTAAACAATCTTTAGTGTCCCCTGGTCTCCAGCTGTGTGCGTCACTCTTTAGTGTCCCCTGGTCTCCCAGCTGTGTGCGTCACTCTTTAGTGTCCCCTGGTCTAACTGCTGTGTGCGTCACTCTTTAGTGTCCCCTGGTCTCCCAGCTGTGTGCGTCACTCTTTAGTGTCCCCTGGTCTCCCAGCTGTGTGCGTCACTCTTTAGTGTCCCCTGGTCTCGAGCTGTGTGCGTCACTCTTTAGTGTCCCCTGGTCTCCCAGCTGTGTGCGTCACTCTTTAGTGTCCCCTGGTCTCCCAGCTGTGTGCGTCACTCTTTAGTGTCCCCTGGTCTCCCAGCTGTGTGTGTCACTCTTTAGTGTCCCCTGGTCTCCCAGCTGTGTGCGTCACTCTTTAGTGTCCCCTGGTCTCCCAGCTGTGTGCGTCACTCTTTAGTGTCCCCTGGTCTCGAGCTGTGTGCGTCACTCTTTAGTGTCCCCTGGTCTCCAGCTGTGTGCGTCACTCTTTAGTGTCCCCTGGTCTCCCAGCTGTGTGCGTCACTCTTTAGTGTCCCCTGGTCTCGAGCTGTGTGCGTCACTCTTTAGTGTCCCCTGGTCTCGAGCTGTGTGCGTCACTCTTTAGTGTCCCCTGGTCTCGAGCTGCATGTCTCCTCAAGCTGCTGAATGTTCTCTAAACGCTGCATGCGTTGTTGCTGGAGATGTTTCTTCATGTGGAACCTTTGGGTTTTTATATCTGCATCCTTTCTGAAGCTGCAGCGAGTTTGTCCTGATGGAAGAATTGAGGGAAATTTTGTTACCGGTGTATAAATAGATGAGTTTTTTTTTACTATGATCCTCTGATGCATGTATTAATTAGCCCACACTTAAAACAAAAAAAGCTGCAGTGTTAGCGTTGTTGGACTTGTTGACGTGTTGAGTAACATAATTGAACAGAAGTGCTCTTGTGGAGAATATTTTTAAAGTTGAAGAGCACCTGAGTTTGCAGAAGCAGCAGGTGAGTGTGTGTTGGAGTGTGTGTTGAGGCACATAATTGATTTGGGGTTGTGGATATTTACTCGAGCTCTCGGATGTTAGTCATGGATTTCTGCTGCTTTCTGCTGACGCGGCTGTTCTTCAGGTCAAAGAGTCACGCTTCAGTTTTCAGAGTTTTGCAGTTTTTCAACTTGAGTGGTTGTCAACGCTGTTGCCTTCTGACATCTGACTTCCTGTGAAGACAGATGCAGAAAAATCAATTTAAACAGTCCTCTCCTGCTGAAGTTCAGGTGTATATCAGTATGTAGTGTCTCTACTTTAAAGAGCCCTCTCCTGCTGATGTTCAGGTGTATATCAGTATGTAGTGTCTCTACTTTAAAGAGTCCTCTCCTGCTGATGTTCAGGTGTATATCAGTATGTAGTGTCTCTACTTTAAAGAGTGCTCTCCTGCTGATGTTCAGGTGTATATCAGTATGTAGTGTCTCTACTTTAAAGAGTGCTCTCCTGCTGATGTTCAGGTGTATATCAGTATGTAGTGTCTCTACTTTAAAGAGTCCTCTCCTGCTGATGTTCAGGTGTATATCAGTATGTAGTGTCTCTACTTTAAAGAGTTCTCTCCTGCTGATGTTCAGGTGTATATCAGTATGTAGTGTCTCTACTTTAAAGAGTCCTCTCCTGCTGATGTTCAGGTGTATATCAGTATGTAGTGTCTCTACTTTAAAGAGTCCTCTCCTGCTGATGTTCAGGTGTATATCAGTATGTAGTGTCTCTACTTTAAAGAGTCCTCTCCTGCTGATGTTCAGGTGTATATCAGTATGTAGTGTCTGTACTTTAAAGAGTCCTCTCCTGCTAATGTTCAGGTGTATATCAGTATGTAGTGTCTCTACTTTAAAGAGTCCTCTCCTGCTGATGTTCAGGTGTATATCAGTATGTAGTGTCTGTACTTTAAAGAGTCCTCTCCTGCTGATGTTCAGGTGTATATCAGTATGTAGTGTCTCTACTTTAAAGAGTCCTCTCCTGCTGATGTTCAGGTGTATATCAGTATGTAGTGTCTCTACTTTAAAGAGTCCTCTCCTGCTGATGTTCAGGTGTATATCAGTATGTAGTGTCTCTACTTTAAAGAGTCCTCTCCTGCTGATGTTCAGGTGTATATCAGTATGTAGTGTCTCTACTTTAAAGAGTCCTCTCCTGCTGATGTGCAGGTGTATATCAGTATGTAGTGTCTCTACTTTAAAGAGTCCTCTCCTGCTGATGTTCAGCTGTATATCAGTATGTAGTGTCTCTACTTTAAAGAGTCCTCTCCTGCTGATGTTCAGGTGTATATCAGTATGTAGTGTCTCTACTTTAAAGAGTCCTCTCCTGCTGATGTGCAGGTGTATATCAGTATGTAGTGTCTCTACTTTAAAGAGTCCTCTCCTGCTGATGTGCAGGTGTATATCAGTATGTAGTGTCTCTACTTTAAAGAGTCCTCTCCTGCTGATGTTCAGCTGTATATCAGTATGTAGTGTCTCTACTTTAAAGAGTCCTCTCCTGCTGATGTTCAGGTGTATATCAGTATGTAGTGTCTCTACTTTAAAGAGTCCTCTCCTGCTGATGTTCAGGTGTATATCAGTATGTAGTGTCTCTACTTTAAAGAGTCCTCTCCTGCTGATGTTCAGGTGTATATCAGTATGTAGTGTCTCTACTTTAAAGAGTCCTCTCCTGCTGATGTGCAGGTGTATATCAGTATGTAGTGTCTCTACTTTAAAGAGTCCTCTCCCGATGATGTTCCTGCCTGGTCACACTTGGTCTTTAAAATAATAAATGACATGTTGCCGGTACCGGGGGCATGGGGCTTAACTGGTTAAGTATTTGTACATCTCTTTTCCGCAGCAACACAATCAGATAATGCTTCACACATCTCGTCCTCTGTATTAAATCCATAGCTCACCTCCTCCTCCGTCCTCGCTTCAGATCCAATTTCATTTCTCAAGCCGCGACTCACCTCCCCTCACATAATGGAGCCAGTTAATGCTTCAATATTTCCTACTGAAGTGTACACATATAACCACATCTGGAGAAAAACACGTACAAAAAATGTGGGATTAATATTTTTTACTTGAGATGGATTATTTCTAACATGAAAAAAACATGAAGAATTCATATATGATAATAATATTTAAGTAATTAAAGTTGTCAAATAAATGTAGTGAATTAAGAAATACAATTTTTTTTTAAACGATTAATGGTATATTTTATTTCTTAAAATGCAAGAAAATAATAAATAAACAAATAAATCAAAAATGTATATAATAAAAAATAAAATATATTATAATAATCTGTAAAGTAATTAAAATGGTCAGATAAAGAAGTAACCTATTTCTATAAAAACATTTAAGAGTATTTTATTTCGTAAAATGCAAAAAAAGAAATACCTATAAGTAAATTAAAGAATTCAAAAATAAATGTGTATTATTATTATGAGAGAAATATGTACACAAAGTACAGATATACAATACATTAAATACAGGAAAAAATATGATTTAAAGTGGAGAGCTGTGCAGAATTCGAAAGAGGTTGCATTTACACAAACTTTTTCAGAAATTACACATATGCCTCAGTGAGCAAGAAAACTCCCAATCAAACCTCACAATAAACGGGGAAAAGTGAAAGAAAAGACGAATGGTGACACTTTTTCAGAGCCAGATCGTATCATTGAAAACAGATCTGTTGTTCCACAGCGTCTGAGGCTGGAAACAAACTCAAAGCATAGAGAAAAACAGAGAAGATCTGGCTTTGAAAGCTTTTCAGTGACACAAGTTGTCACAGCGTCTCATTGTGAGCTCTGCAGAAACCTAATCTCACTAGTGCTACTTTTACAACATGCCCCGCGGGCACTTAGTCGCCCGCGGGCACCGTGTGGGCTACCCCTGCTCTACAGCATATACAACACCCTCTGTCGTGAGGAAAACCTCCCAAAGACACCCCACAATAACGGGGAAAAGTCAAAGAAAATATGGATGGTGACATGTTTTCAGAGCCAGATCATATAGTTTAAAACGAATCTGGTGTTCCACAGCGTCTGAGGCTGGAAACAAACTCAAGCTCCACATTTGTGGAATCAGCTTCCAGTTTGTGTTCGGGCGGCAGACACCCTATCCGTTTTTAAGAGTGCGCTTAAGACCTTCCTTTTTGATAAAGCTTATAGTTAGGGCTGATTAGATTCAGCCCCTAGTTTTGCTGATATAGGCTTAGTTTGTCGGGGGACATCTTACTTCTTCCTTCTCTCTGTCTATACCTGTGTACTCTCATGTTCCGATTAACCCAGCTTCCCCAAATGTCTTTCTTTTTGGTGTCTATATACGCCGGGATCCGGAGTCATGGATGATCCTGCGCTCCTCTGTCCTGGATCGCGAGTCGTGGCTGTGGTCCTGGATCATAGGTCCTGGATGGATATCCTCATGGATTCATCTTCCTATTATACACACATGCATTGCCAAACATTTGGTCTACCTATGTTGCAAATGTATTATCTCTTCAATTTACACACGGCATCTATTGCACGTCTGTCCGTCCTGGGAGAGGGATCCCTCCTCTGTTGCTCTCCCTGAGGTTTCTCCCATGTTCCCTTTAAACTGTGGGTTTTCTTCGGAAGTTTTTCCTTGTACGATGTGAGGGTCTAAGGACAGAGGGTCTGAGGACAGAGGGTCTAAGGACAGAGGGTGTCGTATTGTCATACTGATATTTTGTACAAACTGTAAAGTCCACTGAGAAAAATGTAACATCTGTGATATTGGGCTATATAAATAAACATTGATTGATTGATTGAAGCATGGAGAAAAACAGAGAAGATCTGGCTTTTTCTGGCTTTGAAAGCTTTTCAGTGACACAAGTTGTCACAGCGTCTCATTGTGAGCTCTGCAGAAACCTAATCTCACTAGTGCTATTTTTAGAACATGCCCCGCGGGCGACTCACGTTGCCCCCGCGGGCGACTCACATTGCCCCCGCGGGCGACTCACATTGCCCCCGCGGTCGACTCACATTGCCCCCGCGGGCGACTAAGTGCCCGCGGGCCCCGTGTGGGCTACCCCTGCTCTACAGCATATACAACACCCTCTGTCCTGAGGAAAACCTCCCACAGAAACCCCACAATAAACAGGGAAAGTAAAAGAAAATACGGATTGGCGGTGGCATGTTTTCAGAGCCAGATCGTATCATTTAAAACAGATCTGTTCCACAGCGTCTGAGGCTGGAAACAAACACAAAGCACGGAGAAAATCTGTATTTTTCTGGCTTTGAAAGCTCTTCAGTGACACAAGTTGTCAGAGTCTGTGCACAAACTGAGATCTGCAGACAGAGGAGGAAGAGGAGGAGGAGGATGGAAGGGAGAGGAAGATCATTGTAGAAGAGAAGCTTCCTCACAAGTGGATAATAAAGCCCTCGGAGCAGAGAGATAAGAGGACGAGCTGAAGGGAGGAAATGGTTTTCCGTGGTCGGAGGATTGGATTTAAAACGGTCAGAGATTGATGTCACAGAGCGGGAGGAAGAAACACCTGAAACTATTCTTCTGTCATTTTGTTCCTTCCAAAAAACAGCCCACACGTCTGTTTCCAAAAGTAGCTCCAGCAAAGTATAGTTTATGGATTAATGGAAATCTGTCATGCTTCTAGTCTCTATAATGTGGTTCAAATGTTTCTGCAAACAAAGGACTTTTTTGTGACATATTTCCTGCAATCTGTATTAAAAGTTACGTTTTATTATAACGAGCATTATTATTATTATTATTATTATTATTATTGTGTAATGGAAGCAGAAAATTGACTTAAATGAAGTACAAGTACCTACAAATTGTACTTTAGCAGACTCCAGTTCTAGAGTAAGTGTACCGTCACGTAATTACTTCCGCAACATAGTGACATCACTGTGGATTACTCACGCTCCTATTGGCTAGCGCTCCAACACATTGTACGTGATAGACAAAGGGGCGGGACTTCTCTAAGAGGTTGACCAATCACAATAGAGCCGGCCAGCTAACCAATCAGAGCAGACTGGGCTCTGGTTTCAGACACAGGGTGAAAAGAGGTGAATTCCTTCATTTTATGTAACTTTTTTAATCATTTTAATTTTGTCTCGCACTATTTACTTTAACTTCAAATGTTTATTTCATTTTTTATTTTTTATTGAACATTCTAATTTTAACTTATTATGTTTGTATAAATATTTTTAATAAGATTTTATTTGACAATTCACTTGAACTTCCAAGGTTAATATAATTGTTACATTCAAATAATAATAATAATAATAATAAGCCGTCCACTCCGTAACTTAAACACAAAACAAAAATACAACTCATCCGGGGCCGGCGGAATTTTCTACTTAGTTTTTCAGACTTTTTTAAAAACCCTTTGCCGTCATTTATCTTAATGACGTCAGAATTATGTATAATGTGTGGAATCTGTCTTTTGTCTCCAAGAAACAGACGCTCACAAATGTCTTTCTCCTCCAACACAGCGGGCTCCTTCAGACAAACGATCCACGCTCAGGGAGGATGGTTTTAATATCCCACCATTAACAGCGCTGAGACCCCCCACCCACTCAGATGTGGGTGCGTTTCATTCTGCGTCAGTGGGGAGTCATTGTGCGTCTGTCTTCACTGATGGTTTCCATTCAGAGCCATTACACATGCTGTGGAGAACACCTGCAGACAGGACGCTTATATAACGTCACACACACACACACACACACACACACACACACACACACACACACACACACACACACACACACACACGCACACACACACACACACACACACGCACACACACACATATATATCAAAGCTGTGTCTCAATCTGCATACGTCTGTACTTACTATTCTTTTTATGCTCTCATAATGGTCAAAGAGTTCTTCTTATAGGCAATCTTGGCTACGTACAAAAATGGAATCCATCCTATCATTGGACAGGCAAAGTCATTTTAATAAAATCCAAACTTAAAGTGTCAAAACATCTGCTCGCATATGTTCCACTTCCAGAATCTCAGTTCCAGATATTCCTTCTTGCTAAGAATCGCTAAGAAGCAGTGGTGAGCCATCAGGGCACTATGGGCCCTCTCTGAGGGCCTAAGATATTCTAAAAAATAATATTTGAAAACATTAAAAAAAAAACATTTAAAAAAAAAAAACATTTAAATATTTTTTTAGTTATATTTTTCATTAGTTTTACCAAAATAACTTGATTTAATTGTATTTAAAATAACATTTCCAAAGAAATTAATCCTTCGAATCTGCCTGTTCAGTTTCTGTTGGAAACAAGAGAGTAATGTCAAATGACAGTACAAATCACCAATCATATCTTCCCTCTAGATGGGCGGGCTTTATATTTTCGCGGACTTTATGACAAGTTCCGCCCGCTGTGAGGTCTATGCAAGTGGTGCAGTGACGCGTCCTAAAACCCGGACGTAAGCTTCGCTCGGATTCCCTCGACAGAAAGCAATGGGATTTCTCCATAGGGTTTTGGAAAATAGCTGGAAATAAGGTCTGTGGAAAACGAACCTGTTAGATAAATGCACGTTTTGTTCAGCCGGATAATATCCACATGTCTACCCTACTTTTATTATTTTCGAATCATAAATCTAATCGATAGATTTATGATCGATAGATTTATGATTAGCATAAATTCGTTCATGATGGCTCACTTCAGTGATAGTGATGACATCGTTGCGAAATTATTAACAGTCATTTTCAAGATTGAGTTACAATGATAAACTGGAGTGGCAAAGGATCAGCTGCATGACCCGCAAGTGCTTCATCCAAAAGGACAGGAGGATGGACTTTGTGTTTAAGTGATTTGATCATCAAAGGTAGGCCTAAGTCATTTTCAATGTGGGCCGCCGTGCCGACTTAATTCATTTGTAATTGTTACTTGGCTGTGGGTGCCCTGTCATGAAAGGTGTTTATATAAATTGTGTTGTTTTGTGTGGTAGAGGGTCGCTGTCATTGATGCGTTTTGCACCCTGGGCCGCTGTTTTGAGGGAAGGGGGGGTGGTCAGAGGGCCTAGGTATCAAACTCACGGCTCGCCACTGCTAAGAAGGTTATAAAGGAACTACAGCACGGTCACACGCCTTCACGTCACCACCGCTAAGCTAAAGGCGGCTAATGTTGGGCTATAAAGGAACTACAGCACGGTCACATGACTTCACGTCACCACCGCTAAGCTAAAGGCGGCTAATATTGGGCTATAAAGGAACTACAGCACGGTCACATGACTTCACGTCACCACCGCTAAGCTAAAGGTGGCTAATGTTGGGCTAAAGGAACTACAGCACGGTCACATGACTTCACGTCACCACCGCTAAGCTAAAGACGGCTAATGTTGGGCTATAAAGGAACTACAGCACGGTCACATGACTTCACGTCACCACCGCTAAGCTAATGTTGTGCTAAAGGAACTACAGCACGGTCACACGCCTTCACGTCACCACCGCTAAGCTAAAGGCGGCTAATGTTGGGCTATAAAGGAACTACAGCACGGTCACATGACTTCACGTCACCACCGCTAAGCTAAAGGCGGCTAATATTGGGCTATAAAGGAACTACAGCACGGTCACATGACTTCACGTCACCACCGCTAAGCTAAAGGTGGCTAATGTTGGGCTAAAGGAACTACAGCACGGTCACATGACTTCACGTCACCACCGCTAAGCTAAAGACGGCTAATGTTGGGCTATAAAGGAACTACAGCACGGTCACATGACTTCACGTCACCACCGCTAAGCTAATGTTGTGCTAAAGGAACTACAGCACGGTCACATGACTTCACGTCACCACCGCTAAGCTAAAGGTGGCTAATGTTGGGCTAAAGGAACTACAGCACGGTCACATGACTTCACGTCACCACCGCTAAGCTAAAGACGGCTAATGTTGGGCTATGAAGGAACTACAGCACGGTCACATGACTTCACGTCACCACCGCTAAGCTAAAGGAGGCTAATGTTGGGCTATAAAGGAACTACAGCTCGGTCACATGACTTCACATCACCACCTCTAAGCTAAAGGTGGCTAATGTTGGGCTATAAAGGAACTACAGCACGGTCACATGACTTCATGTCACCACCTCTAAGCTAAAGGTGGCTAATGTTGGGCTATAAAGGAACTACAGCACGGTCACATGACTTCACGTCACCACCGCTAAGCTAAAGGTGGCTAATGTTGGGCTATAAAGGAACTACAGCACGGTCACATGACTTCACGTCACCACCGCTAAGCTAAAGGAGGCTAATGTTGGGCTATAAAGGAACTACAGCACGGTCACATGACTTCACGTCACCACCTCTAAGCTAAAGGTGGCTAATGTTGGGCTATAAAGGAACTACAGCACGGTTACATGACTTCACGTCACCACCACTAAGCTAAAGGCGGCTAATGTTGGCCGCGATGACGTTTAAAATACTGAGTTGTGTCAGGGTTTAGGACTCATTCCTGCAGCTCTGTAATGATAGTTGTGCAGGATATAGCAGATAATATATACAAAACATAAAATGGGAAAGAAAATAGATGTGAGGCCGGTTGTAAAACATCCTTCTCCCACACACTCTTTAATTTGCTGCACTTTCTGGAACATAAAGAGGAAAATCACAGGTCAGAGGTGATCCATGCTGAAAGTTTATTTCCTCTCTGAGTGCTCCTGACCAGAAAAAGCTCTCCCTCACCACTTCCATTCGTTTTTGAATGGCCCTGCCTCCACATCACATCACATTTGACTTGGTAGACTGTGGACAATCCCCACAGGAGCAATTTAGGGTGAAGTGTCTCAGGGACACAACGACATGCTGACTGCAGTGGGGTTTGAACCTGTGCTCCCCTGGTCCGAACACCAACGCACTAGTCCACTCCGCCCCAGCCTCCCTCCCACATCACACAACATGTCAGTGAATGCTCCAGCTTCACATCCATTGTACCTCTATTTCAGGCTAAGCTCACTTTCTTCTGGATGAAGGCAAGAAAGCACATTTTCCAAAAAGGTTACATAAAAAATTAGATGAATTATTCGCCGGAAGATCCAAACACAGACACTGAATATAAAGTAACATTTAGTTATACAGTAGAGATTTGCATATGAAGCGTCAAGGATCAAGACTATGCTGGTATTTTATGCAAATAACAAATCCAAAGTGATGCATTTCCTCAACAAAGCACTCAATATTAAAACTAACTTCACAAATTAAATAAAAACTTTAGTTACACTTATAACTGTATTATCTCCTCACATATTTACTTCAGCTAACTCAGTGGGCCGTACAGAAAGAGTGAATCAAAAAATATGTTATTGATTATCAGTCGGAAAGACGTTTTATTTAGAAAGATTACCGCATACATCCTTCTGTGAGTCTGTGTCTCTTGGTCCTCGTTTCAAAAAGATATTTTGATCGTGATATTTTAGCAGCGGAGCTCATAAAATGTAGACCGAAGCCTGATGTTTAAGGAGGAAAAGATAAGGGAAAGAGGAAAGATATATTCCGGCTGTGATTGAGTGTCTGTCGTCACTTTACAAGCGGTTCTCGAAAGTTAAACGACTTTCAACTAAGGACAAGATTCAAGGCTTTATTGTCATGGGCTCAGTGTAGATATGGCAAATAAAAACGTTGGTCCTCCAACAGTGCAACATATAGGACATAGAACAAATGAAACAAAAGCACACGACGAAATGTAAACAAACACTGAAATAAAAGGACACAGCAGAAAGTGGCGTCTACGTTGCTAACAGTTGATTTGAGCACACAAAAAACGGCGCATGTTAAAAACGTCTTCTCGATACTGCAAATGTTGGTTTTACTCAGAAACGACAGCCCTGAAGCCCTTTGTGATGGGAGTGTTAGCAAGGACCAAAGAGGTTTTGGTAACAAAATATTAGTGTGCATGATCTGTAAGTGTAGACCAAGCGGCAAACTGTGGGGTAGAGCCGGGAAGCCAATACGGAAGTGCCACACACTGCAGTTCATATATTGGCCGATAGGCGATGGCTGCAGAAAGGAGTCATTTCCATAGACCCCCATATTAAAATGCCCAACTTTACAGCAGAAAAAAACATGTTTCTACCCCTGGCTCCATACATTTTATTATCGATATAGTTAGATTCCACCTTCATGATTATGTGAGTGAATTGTTTTCTAACGCGACCCTTTTATTTATATTAGGTCTTAAAGTTTGTGCATAGATTAGGGCGTGGTCACATTGAGTGACGGCTCTGTCAAGTACCTGCCGCTGTTAGCTTCTTGTCTCTCTGCTAGCTGCTCCGTGAAGCTACAGGGACTCTGCCTGCTCAGCTCATCCAGGGAACACAACTTGAAGCCGGCCGTGGTTGTTTGTTCTTCATGCTTATATATCGGACTATTGTGACTCGCTCTGCGGTTAAAACAGACGGTGCATGAATGCGGTTTTGCGGTAAGTGAAATTCTAGTGCTTTATTTATGTGTTAATGATTTTAATCAGCTACGTAATGAATGGTAAGGCTTGGGTTAGCATGTAAGCTAGTGGTAGCTACATCGGTGCTAACGATTGTAATCGTAGCCTCCAAGTTAAAATCATAGACTGTATATATAAAGGTTACAACGAAATAGACAAGTGTTAAGTGGGATAATACTGTTGAACAAACGGCTTCTGTTTGAGGTTGATAAAATAAGGTCATCCTTGTAACTTAGAGATATTGTATTATGTAGGTAGAACTGTATGCATCTAAGGTTAATTTAAATTGGCTACGCTCAAGTATGTAGACAAGCTAATGTCGAAGTAGTGTATGTGAAATCAACCTCACAATAAGATGTGTGTATATTACAATTATTAATGTCATATTTCAAGATGATTACTTAGATATTACAATAGGGCTGTGCAATTATGGCAAAAATCATAATCACGATTATTTGGTCAATAATTGATATCACGATTATTTTGACGATTATTCATTGACCATTTATTGAACTTTAAAACAAATAATATTTTACCAATAAACAAGATCAATAAATGTGTTGGAGCGCACTTCCAAAACCATACTAAACATATATTAATATGATAAATAAAAATAAATTAGACCAAAATAAATGAAATCAAATATGTTGCAGTGCACTGTCACAACCTACTGAACACTCCTTAACATATAGCCAACATGTTGGTAAAACATATTCAACATATTCCACTCAGTTAAACGTTGAAGGCTGGCCCACCGTCATGGTCCAGAAGTAACAGGAAATAAATGTTGAACTACAATTTAAGACCAAATAAAAATGTTTAGGCCACCATGGCAAATGCTGGTAGGGCTGCTCATGTCATCTCTTAAAGATTTTTTGCAAGAAATACCAGCCTGTTGACATGGTCTGGTTTCAGAGATGAGCGCAGGCAGGTGACAATATTGCCCCCTGTACTGAAGACCCTCTCTGAAGAGCAACTTGTGGCAGTGCTGCCACATATGACACAGGAAAAAAAGAAAAGACTCTGAAGAACCCTTTCTTTGCCATTATATAAAAATAGTGTTGCTACAAAAGTATAAATTAGGCTTACTAATAAGACAACTCAGATCTGAAGCTACACAGTAATCTGCTGCAACAGTGCAATACAAAAGACAACATTAATAGAATCAAACCCATTTTTTGTTGCATTTTATTAGAGTATAAAAAGAAATGCCTTTAAAATAGGATGCAAGCAACACTAGTTTCTGAACTGATAGACTATAATCAATTTAAACAGAACAGATCTTAATGTTTGCATTCTTATACCATTTTGTACAATAATTATAATGAATAAGTTCAAACAAACTAAAACTTACAGCAGATTAATAACGGTATCTAAATTGAGTTTTTATTATATCAAAAACCTGTTGAAATGCTACTGTTATTTTTACTGTCCCACAAAAGCGCGTCGCAGCCTCCAGGAAAGCTTCTTTCATAACTTCGCCGTCTTCGAAAGACTTCATGTGTTTCGCAAGAACGTGACTGACACGATAAGATGCTCTGGTAGCAGCCTTGCTCTTGTTGTTGGGCCTGGTGGAAATGGACTGCTGTGCATTTAGCTGTCCTCTCAGGCCCCTCCCCTTTTGGAGCGTAGGGCAGAATTAGGAGGGAATTCCGTCTCGTAGCGTTTGTGCACTGTTTTGAAATGCCGCTCCTAAATTAATTACCCTTCTTCGATAAAGCCACGCTCGCATTGCAGATGAGACAGATGGACTTTGAATTGGAATAGATACAAAAATAATGATCCTCCCACTCGGAGTGAAAATTATATATTTTGGGCTTTTTTGCTTCTGCCATAATTGCGGTCTTGTGTGTGTGCGGACTGTCACTCCTGTTGACCATCCATGCTGTTGACACGGACAACGTCAGCGAACTAGTGCACTGCTCACCAGCCACGCCCCGACACATGGGGTGAGGCCGGCCAATCACAAAGCTTTGATGCGTTCAAGTGCATTATTCTGGCACGGGAACATTATGTTACAGGACATTAACGATAAAACAGAATATTGTTGTTCTATTTTTAGACACATATCGCGATCGACTGGGAATCTCCCCGCGACCCTTCTTTTTAACTAGTTGCTGCTCTTGTTCTGACATCTTCGCTTGCGCTGAACACTCACAACACATGTCACTCCCACGTGGCCGAGTGGGCTTTTAGGGAGGGGCGAAAGCGCACCCAGCTAAAATAATCGTATTTTGTCAATTATGCTGTTTTCCTAATCGTCGCAAGCCATAATCGTAATCGCGATTAAAATACGATTAATTGCACAGCCCTATATTACAATATGGTTGGTTGAGCTGGAGTTCATTATTGAGCTTACACGTTAACGTCACAGTCATCTGAAGAACGAACCCAAACCTTGTTGTTTTTATTAATTGCATTACCAAATGGGTATCAAATAAACAGTAAGCATTGGTAACACAACTTCCAAAGTTACAGTAAAATAAAAAGGCCCCTGACTCGGACAATACACAATCCAACATGTTCAACAGAAGAGAATCAGTTATATTGTTTGTACACATGGAACTTTACATATATATCTGTTTGTTTATTCATAAATAACACACTTGTTCTGCAATAATATGTTTTATGTTTCCTGTCATTTTTGTTAGGAAAGGACATGCCTGAAAGACACGACATGTTCTCCTTCTCTGAGGGTCAAGAAGAACATCCAAGAGGAACATTAAAAGCTGATGTTATGAGATTTTAAGACCAGTACAGGACATTCACTAAGAAACTACTTTTATTGTAAAAACTATTTCCACATCTACACTCCATCCGCTGATTATTTCTATTTGCCTCACTTTATGAGCTTCACAACATGTACCTTGTTTTGCAACGTCACAAATAAATGGGGCCAATCTTCAGTCAGATGTGAATGTGTAATCTAACATTTTCAGTAAGAATAATGGACAAAAGGAGAGCAAATACAAATACAATTTATTGAAATGTGAACCAAAAGTTAATCAAATGTTTTAAATAAAAAGCACATATGGACAAAAGGTGTAAACCTATTAAATGTATAAGTAAACACATTTAGTCAAATAAAGTGACCGACTAGGCCTGTGCGGTTGGTATCAGCTTTGCCCAGCATGGGCTCCTCCATCAGGCCTGGTCCTCCTCGCAGAGGAAAGACCCTCAGTCCTCCTCGCAGAGGAAAGACCCTCAGTCCTCCTCGCAGAGGGAAGACCCTCAGTCCTCCTCGCAGAGGGAAGACCCTCAGTCCTCTCCAAACCAACAGACAGGACGTCCATCACACGGAGGTTTCTCCCTGAAGTCTCTGCAGCTCTCTGGACACCACGCTGTCTCAATCCGTCCACACTGAATATGAGATTGGGAAAATGAAAATAATAAATGCTTTAGACAATAAGAAACATAAAGTTGACTGTTGAGTTGCTCAGTTTTTTTAGATTGTCAATACTATTACTGTATAACTAATATCTCAGGTTAAGAGGCACATTCAAATAAAGATTGGTCTTTAAATACATTTTGTCTTTTGAATTGTTTGTCTAAAGTCAAGGATCTATAACTGGTACTTAGTTGTAATGATAGTCTGGTTATTATGCTGTTTGGAGGAGGCCTCACAGGTAAGAGCGCTAACTAGCTACCATCACATGTACCTTAGCTTGACTTAAATGTATTAAACGTAACGTTAAGTGATATCAAAATATAAATAACTAATGTCATGCAAACATATTAATATTTGCTTGATTCCAGTGTTGAATTTAGCACAATTGCATCCAAACGTTAAGGGGTTTTAAGATTCTGAAGTATTATGCTAAAAGATCAATAACTTAGATTATTATTTATAGTTTTGCTGAATAGTTTCATGTCCGCTTACCTTAGAAACGTAAAATGCGACGGCAGCGTGCAGATGGGGAGCATGTTAGCTTAGCTTAGTAGCTTCAGCTAGCTCTGGCACTTCCAGCTCGGTGGCAGCAGGTCCCGCCTCGGCTCCGCCTCTTTGCCCTTATTTGGAGCAGGCTGGAGAAGGCGAAAGTTGAACTCTGGCGTCACTGTTGAGCCGTTAGTGGCCGACTCCGCCTCCTAAGGGCTTCACGGCAACTCTGCAGAATCCTATGGGTGACGTCACGGACCCTACGTCCATTTATATATACAGTCTATGGTGTAGACGCATCCTTTGTCAAATTCTTAGGAATAAGTTAAACTGAAAAAGAAAAAAAAAAATTCTTAGCAAAAAGTTCTAAATCTGAGAGAAAAGTCAAATTCTAAGAAAAAGTTTAATTCTGATAAAAATCAAAATTCCGAGAAAAAAGTAATATTCTTAGAAAAGTCAAAATTGGAGAAAAAAAAACGAATTCTTATAAATCTGAGAAAATAAGTTAAAATGAGAGAAAAGTGAAAATCTGAGAAAGTTGAATTATTAGAAAAAAGTGAAATTATTAGAAAAAAGTCCGAATATGAGAAAAAAATTAAAATCTAAAAAAAAGTAAAATTCTTAGGAAAGAATCAAAATTGGAGAAAAAATAACAAATTCCTAGAAAAATGTCAAAATATGAGAAAAAAATTAAATCTAAGAAAAAGTCAAATTCTGAGAGTATTCGTGAAAATATTGTCCTGCATGAAACCGTGGTGCAAAAACAATTGGGTAAAACGAAGAAAATGTTGAAAAGGGAAATTTTGCCACCTTTTGTTGTTTGTGGCGACTTTAGCAATGATTTACTGACTGTGCGATACTGAGTTATTATTACTGCATCGCTGTCATTTCACGTGACACTGATGTTCTGGATGATGAAGCATCGTACGGGGGTTTTGCTGACTCGGATATTCAGCCGTATTTATTCACACTTTTAAAAAATGTAGCCAGGGTTTTCTGCTGCAAACAGAAAGTGATTAATTCTACATGAATAAATGTCAGCGTCTGCAGTTTTAGTTTGGATGCTGTCAGTGATGGAGAGCGTTTATATGCATGAAGGTTTACTGAGAGCTGGAGACTTTGCTCAGGCGGGGACATCTAACTGGGAATTAAAGCTTTTATTGTGACGATTGTGGGAAATGGTAGAGTTGTTGAGGTCTTGGTTAAGGCAGGGGTCTGCTCTGGCTCCCTTGAGCTTAGACAAAAATAAGAAGGAAATAAAATAAAAATATTTGTAGGACTATTTATATTTTCTTGCACGGTTGAAAATGTTTCGTATCTTGTATTTTGAGGAGATACTGTGACACGTAAATAAAAATAAAAAAACGGTTTTAATTCGGTCAACTCAAATATGCGTCACATCCTGCTACGGTCTGACCAGCACCTTTTCCTGCAGGCGAATAACCTGACCCCCGGCTCGATGAGCGAACTATGGCTACATCAAAGAAAATAAAAGTATGGGAGGAACACAGAGGGTTTCATTCTGCGAGGTTAGAGTTATCTGCTTTCACAGCAAAGGATGCTGGCTCACCGGGATGTTTGATTTGTGGAGAGGAGTTCTCAAAGGTGCGGCAGCTTTACGTGTTGGAGGAAAACACAGGAGAGAAAGACAGCTAACGACCTTCAGTCATCATTCAATCAGTTAACTCTTTTTAGGGTGCAGCTACATTACGTTCCCTTTTGGGTCTAGGGGATCCCAAGGGAAGAAACACAACCAGAGTAGAATTGGTATAAGTTACAAGTGGTTTATTTGTAACTATAAATGAACAAAATGATATACACAAACAGCCTGGCACAAACAAAGGGCCAAACTGTTGCTATTTAACAAAAGGAGAACTCCAAAAGAGAGTTGCACAGTATTCTACCACAACGGGTAATACACCAAAGGAAAGAAAATACCTCACTTCTAAAGTGGAACAAAATAACAAACAAAAGGAGGCTGTGCGAGAACACAGCTGTTGCCGATCTACAGGCGCTAATCTATCCTGGGTCTAAGCGGTACACACACAAATGCTGATCTACAGGCGCTAAGCTAACCTGGGTCTAAGCAACACACACACTATACTAAACGCAGAACACTACGACACACTACTAATCAGTGTAACAGAAACCCTACTGAACACGCTGCTCAGCAGTGTAACAGAAACCCTACTGAACACGCTGCTCAGCAGTGTAACAGAAACCCTACTGAACACGCTGCTCAGCAGTGTAACAGAAACCCTACTGAACACGCTGCTCAGCAGTCTAACAGAAACCCTACTGAACACGCTGCTCGGCAGTGTAACAGAAACCCTACTGAACACGCTGCTCAGCAGTGTAACAGAAACCCTACTGAACACGCTGCTCAGCAGTGTAACAGAAACCCTACTGAACACGCTGCTCAGCAGTGTAACAGAAACCCTACTGAACACGCTGCTCAGCAGTGTAACAGAAACCCTACTGAACACGCTGCTCAGCAGTGTAACAGAAACCCTACTGAACACGCTGCTCAGCAGTCTAACAGAAACCCTACTGAACACGCTGCTCGGCAGTGTAACTCAGCAGTGTAACAGAAACCCTACTGAACACGCTGCTCAGCAGTGTAACAGAAACCCTACTGAACACGCTGCTCAGCAGTGTAACAGAAACCCTACTGAACACGCTGCTCAGCAGTGTAACAGAAACCCTACTGAACACGCTGCTCAGCAGTGTAACAGAAACCCTACTGAACACGCTGCTCAGCAGTGTAACAGAAACCCTACTGAACACGCTGCTCAGCAGTCTAACAGAAACCCTACTGAACACGCTGCTCAGCAGTGTAAACAGAAACCCTACTGAACACGCTGCTCAGCAGTGTAACAGAAACCCTACTGAACACGCTGCTCAGCAGTGTAACAGAAACCCTACTTAACACGCTGCTCAGCAGTGTAACAGAAACCCTACTGAACACGCTGCTCAGCAGTGTAACAGAAACCCTACTGAACACGCTGCTCAGCAGTGTAACAGGAAACCCTACTGAACACGCTGCTCAGCAGTCTAACAGAAACCCTACTGAACACGCTGCTCAGCATGTTAACAGAAACCCTACTGAAACACGCTGCTCAGCAGTGTAACAGAAACCCTACTGAACACGCTGCTCAGCAGTGTAACAGAACCCTACTGAACACGCTGCTCAGCAGTGTAACAGAAACCCTACTGAACACGCTGCTCAGCAGTGTAACAGAAACCCTACTGAACACGCTACTCAGCAGTGTAACAGAAACCCTACTGAACACGCTGCTCAGCAGTGTAACAGAAACCCTACTGAACACGCTGCTCAGCAGTCTAACAGAAACCCTACTGAACACGCTGCTCAGCAGTGTAACAGAAACCCTACTGAACACGCTACTCAGCAGTGTAACAGAAACCCTACTGAACACGCTGCTCAGCAGTGTAACAGAAACCCTACTGAACACGCTGCTCAGCAGTGTAACAGAAACCCTACTGAACACGCTGCTCAGCAGTGTAACAGAAACCCTACTGAACACGCTGCTCAGCAGTGTAACAGAAACCCTACTGAACACGCTGCTCAGCAGTGTAACAGAAACCCTACTGAACACGCTGCTCAGCAGTGTAACAGAAACCCTACTGAACACGCTGCTCAGCAGTCTAACAGAAACCCTACTGAACACGCTGCTCAGCAGTGTAACAGAAACCCTACTGAACACGCTGCTCAGCAGTGTAACAGAAACCCTACTGAACACGCTGCTCAGCAGTGTAACAGAAACCCTACTGAACACGCTGCTCAGGCAGGCTAACAGAAACCCTACTGAACACGCTGCTCAGCAGTGTAACAGAAACCCTACTGAACACGCTGCTCAGCAGTGTAACAGAAACCCTACTGAACACGCTGCTCAGCAGTGTAACAGAAACCCTACTGAACACGCTGCTCAGCAGTGTAACAGAAACCCTACTGAACACCTGCTCAGCAGTGTAACAGAAACCCCTACTGAACACGCTGCTCAGCAGTTGTAACAGAAACCCTACTGAACACGCTGCTCAGCAGTGTAACGAAACCTACTGAACACGCTGCTCAGCAGTGTAACAGAAACCCCTACTGAACACGCTGCTCAGCAGTGTAACAGAAACCCTACTGAACACGCTGCTCAGCAGTTTAACAGAAACCCTACTGAACACGCTGCTCAGCAGTGTAACAGAAACCCTACTGAACACGCTGCTCATCAGTGTAAACAGAACCCTACTGAACACGCTGCTCAGCAGTCTAACAGAAACCCTACTGAACACGCTGCTCACAGCAGTGTCACAGAAACCCTACTGGAACACGCTGACCTCAGCAGTGTAACAGAAACCCTACTGAACACGCTTGCTCAGCAGTGGTACAGAAACCCCTACTGAAACACGCTGCTCAGCAGTGTAACAGAAACCCTACTGAACACGCTGCTCAAGCATTTAGACCTAATGAACACGCTGCTCAGCAGTGTAACAGAAACCCTACCGAACACGCTGCTACAGCAGTGTTACAGAACCCTACTGAAACCTACCATTAACTGAACACGCTGCCTCAGCAGTTTGTAACAGAAACCCTACTGAACACGCTGCTCAGCAGTGTACAGAAACCCTACTGAACACGCTGCTCTAGCAGTGTAACAGAACCCTACTGAACACGCTGCTCAGCAGTGTAACAGAAACCCTACTGAACACGCTGCTCAGCAGTTGGTAACAGAAACCCCTACTGAACACGCTGCTCAGCAGTGTAACAGAAACCCTACTGAACACGCTGCTCAGCAGTGTAACAGAAACCCTATGAACACGCTGCTCAGCAGTGTAACAGAAACCCTACTGAACACGCTGCTCAGCAGTGTAACAGAAACCCTACTGAACACGCTGCTCAGCAGTGTAACAGAAACCCTACTGAACACGCTGCTCAGCAGTGTAACAGAAACCCTACTGAACACGCTGCTCAGCAGTGTAACAGAAACCCTACTGAACACGCTGCTCAGCAGTCTAACAGAAACCCTAATGAACACGCTGCTCAGCAGTGTAACAGAAACCCTACTGAACACGCTGCTCAGCAGTGTAACAAAGCACAGAATATGGCAGTAACACGATGAGAGGCTGGAGGCGTCTGTCCCACAATACAGAGCCTCAAAAATGATGTCCTTGCCCGGCCTTTGTACTCCTCCCCCGGATGACGTGGCAGAAGCGGGCGGGGAATGGATGACGTCAATCCAATCACCTCGGATGTTGCGAGGACGGGACGGCCAATGACATCAGTTGAACTGCACAGCTCATTTACACACAGAGTTAATGGCACAAGGAAAGCAGCGGCTGTAACAAGCTATATGTTTTATTTATTTCAAAGTGGGCCCATTTGAATTATATTCATTTTCTTCAAATGGTTATCTTACGTGCTGTGTTGATTTATTTTAAGTAGGCCTGTGTATTTTTTTAATTCTCCTTATAAGAGTTATTTGTTTATCATTAGAGGTGAACTGTTTCCTATAATGTAATAAATAATAAATGCAAATAAACTGTAGTTTTTGTCTATGATATAACAATATATACAACTTTATAAGCTATCAAATATGTTTTGCGGCTCCAGACAAAAGCAATTGGTGGAAAAGGGGGCAAAATGGCTCTTTTGGTCAAACAGGTTGCAGACCCCTGGACTAAGGACACACAACTCAGCTACAGTACTTTAATTTCAAGCTAGTGCTCAATGCGTCCTGGTTCTCAGAAGTAAACATTTTCTCAGGATATTATTATATTTTTCAGATTTAGATTTTCTTCTCCGATTTTGACTTTTTGCAGAATTTGATTTTTTTTCATTCAGTTTTTGACTTTTCTCCGATTTTGAAATTTTTTTCTCAGAATTTTCACTTTTTGCAGAATTTGATTTTTGACTTTTTTTTTTTTACCTTTCTCTGATTTTGACTTTTTTCTCAGAATTGGAATTTTATCAGGATATTATTATATTTTTCAGATTTAGATTTTCTTCTCCGATTTTAACTTTTTGCAGAATTAGATTTTTCAGTTGGAAAATAGTCAAATTCTGAGAAAAAAGTCAAATTCTGAGAAAAGTCATTTCCAATTTTGACCATAATTTCCTCATAGTTGTTTTTTTCTCAGATTTTGACTTTTTTTCAGAATTTCAATTTTTTCTTGAATTTTTACTTTTTCTAATTTTATTGAATTTGTTCCTCGAATTTTCCTTTTTTCAAAAGTTTTTGAAAAAATATTGATTTTCTTTCTCGGAATTAGACTTTCTAAGATGTATTTTTTGGACTCAGAGACAACACTTGGGGGGGGGGGGTCGAGTTGTCGATTCTTGTCCTGTTTTCTGTGACTATCTTCCTCAGCCTCTCAGACTTTCAGTTGCGCCCGCTACTAAAGAGACGTGCTACCCAGAGTTCCCGTTAGCCGGTAATTACCGGACTACGACCGGTAAAATATGCTGAAGACCGGCAAATCTAAATTTCTCCGGTCAAAGTGTCCGTTCAAAATAATTTCCGTTTAGTGCAATACCATCAGTTGCGCAACTTGCGCCACATATGTGACAGATAAGAATAGTCCATTCTAATGTCTAACACTTAATGTGGAGAAAGAGATGTCCTGTATGGTTGATTGTGCGTTGATCTGTTGGTAATGCCTCGGGGTTCCGGTGGGCATGTAAACAAATGCATAATGCTGCGCTATACTTTGTGGCCTCACCCAGTTGCATAGCGACACTTATTGTTTAGGTGTCTTTTAATAAGCAGGTAGTCCTATCATTAGCTAGAACTAGCTGGGTCTGATCGATATGGACATAAACGCGAGTCTAATCTGACGGGAGAGAGAGATCAGCTGCTGCTGACGAGACGCAGCTCTGCATGATCACATGCAGCGGTGAGCGGACAAAACACACACTGCAGGTTAGAATATCACACGTAGCTATTTTAATGACCTCTCAAACTACCGTAACTAGTTATAGATACGTTTAGTTTCACTGTCGGGTCACTCATTACTGATCCGCGAGCTGCATGATACTGACGGGCTGTCAGGAGAGGGAGAGCGCTCCGTTTATTATTCCCGTGTTATTATAAATTACTGTTCACTTTTGAATAATGTAGTTAATCTGCTATTATTAGTTTGTTTAATATCGAATCATATCAATTTGTTTTAAAGCTCAATAAATAACAAAGAAGACCTTTGACCGGCACTTTTCTCATTTTGTCCGGAAGATTTAAACTTTAACGGACATGTTGACCGGCGAAAAAATATTCTAACGGGAACTCTGGTGCTACCATGGAAACCAAACACTGGTGTAGCTGTATTAAAGTCCGAGTGGAAACAGTCCTGAGTAAATTTGATTTTGTCAGAAATTGGGAGAAATGCGGAAGAAATATAACCCCGGGAGGAAACCGGGAGAGAGCAATGAAATCGGGAGTCTCCCGAAAATCGGGAGGGTTGGCAAGTATGCTGTGAAGCCAACAATGAAGGGAACAGAGGGTACAAAGCAGTGGGGAGGATTCATATTTCTTGTTGAACACAATGGGCCTTTCGTCTTCGATTAAGACACAACTCAGCAATAGTATTTCAACTGGGCGATACAAGCTAGAAGCATCCTGGTTCTCCGAATATGACTTTTTTCTTAGATTTAATGCTTTTCTCAAAATATGATTTATTTTCTCAGAATTTGACGTGAAAAATGTTTTGTTTTTTTTAAAACTTTTTTCTAAGAATTTGACCTTTCTCAGTTTTTCATTATTTTCACAATTTCGTCTTTTACTCAGAACTAGACATTTTTCTCAGATTTAGCATTTTTTCTCAGATTATGAGTTTTTTCGCAGATTTTGACTTTTAGTTTGGACTCAGAGACGACTCTTCATCGATGTTTCTCCTTCTCCCTGGCTTCTTGAAAACATTTTCTTCAGATGCTTTGACGCTTTTCAGGTTGGATTTGATCAAAAAGCCATCCTTACATCGACCTGTTCGAATGATAGGATGCACGTCTCTGTGAAGCCAACAATGAAGGGAACAGAGGGTACAAAGCAGTGGGGAGGATTGATATTTCTTGCTGAACACAATGGGCCTTTCGTCTTCCCGCATGTTGATAAGAAATGAATTTCTCTCTCTGTGTGACACGTCTGTAGCCACGGAGAAGTCATGCATAAATGGAGGAGATGGAAAATATGTGTTACAGAAGGGCAGCCTGGGAAAAAGAAGAATGGTGGCCAGTTTTCCCAACAGGATATTTAATATGTAGACAGGCTGACGGGCGCACCCTCCCTTCAGTTTATCGTTCCCACTGGGTGACAATAGTCATGACTTATGCTAATGTGGAGCTGCTGCTGAATACGCTCACACTCAGAGGGAGGACACACTCACACTCAGAGGGAGGACACACTAACACTCAGAGGGAGGATACACTCAGAGGGAGGACACACTAACACTCAGAGGGAGGATACACTCACACTCAGAGGGAGGATACACTCAGAGGGAGGACACACTAACACTCAGAGGGAGGACACACTAACACTCAGAGGGAGGATACACTCACACTCAGAGGGAGGACACACTAACACTCAGAGGGAGGATACACTCAGAGGGAGGACACACTAACACTCAGAGGGAGGACACACTCACACTCAGAGGGAGGACACACTAACACTCAGAGGGAGGACACACTAACACTCAGAGGGAGGATACACTCACACTCAGAGGGAGGATACACTCAGAGGGAGGACACACTAACACTCAGAGGGAGGACACACTAACACTCAGAGGGAGGATACACTCACACTCAGAGGGAGGACACACTCACACTCAGAGGGAGGACACACTCACACTCAGAGGGAGGATACACTCACACTCAGAGGGAGGACACACTCACACTCAGAGGGAGGATACACTCACACTCAGAGGGAGGACACACTCAGAGGGAGGACACACTCACACTCAGAGGGAGGACACACTCACACTCAGAGGGAGGACACACTCAGAGGGAGGACACACTCAGAGGGAGGACACACTCAGAGGGAGGCCAGACTCAGAGGGAGGAGGGGAGGACACACTCAGAGGGAGGACACACTCACACTCAGAGGGAGGACACACTCAGAGGGAGGACACACTCACACTCAGAGGGAGGACAGACTCAGAGGGAGGACACACTCACACTCAGAGGGAGGACACACTCAGAGGGAGGACACACTCACACTCAGAGGGAGGACACACTCAGAGGGAGGACACACTCACACTCAGAGGGAGGACACACTCAGAGGGAGGACACACTCACACTCAGAGGGAGGACACACTCAGAGGGAGGACACACTCACACTCAGAGGGAGGTCAGACTCAGAGGGAGGACACACTCAGAGGGAGGTCAGACTCAGAGGGAGGACACACTCACACTCAGAGGGAGGACACACTCAGAGGGAGGACACACTCACACTCAGAGGGAGGACACACTCAGAGGGAGGACACACTCAGAGGGAGGACACACTCAGAGGGAGGATACGCTCAGAGGGAGGACACACTCAGAGGGAGGACACACTCACACTCAATATTTTATTCCACTGTTTATTTATTATTATTTGTGTTGCATTTTATAAAATGATATTATTTCAGGGCATAAATATCAGAGAATTCTCTTTCCGTTGTATTTGTATTTGTGTTTAAGTATTCTTTCATTACTTGCAGAGTTTCCACCAAGTCCTCGACTCTTCAAACTTCGCTCGCAGGAATGCGAATGAATGATGTTGTTTTCCCGGCAGGATGATAAGTGGGTTAGTTGCGTGCACCCGGAGCACGGATGTGGTGTTTGTGTCGTCAACACGTCGGAGCTCAGGTCCGCTGTGACCTGTAACCACGGTCACCGTTCTGCACACGGCTCAAAATACACATCACGCAGCGGAAATACGATTAACTCACAAAAGAAGAAAAAACAGGGTATTTTTTTATGAAAAATTGCCTTTTTTGTAGGTTTTTTTGTGCATTCAGATAAAATCCATGTATAACGACGATCAATATGTGGATGAATGGGGATGGTTCAAGGTGAGTGGGACTGATGAGTTATGATGAAAGAAAGGAGAGACATAGATGTCAGAGACGATGAGATCAGGGAGGATTGAACCTCCTCCGCAGCGAGGTCAGCACTCTGGAATAAATGGATATTTCTGACCATTTCTCAAACTGCTTTCCTTTCTCATGCATTTACACATTTCACAGCTTCAGCAGCAGGAGAGGAATTACCCTCCGCCTGCAGCTCCACGCTTTATAGGAAATATATATATCTGTTTTTATATATATAAATATATATATATATATAAATCCTCCTTGGATGAAAGTTTGGAGGGAAATCCTTCCTCTGATCAGACGGGTTAACAGAGCGAGACGCCGGGTCATCGTGCGCCCATAAAATATCTTTATACACTCCCGCTGTGTGTGTGTGTGTGTGTGTGTGTGTGTGTGTGTGTGTGTGTGTGTGTGTGTGTGTGTGTGTGTGTGTGTGTGTGTGTGTGTGTGTGTGTGTGTGTGTGTGTGTGTGTTGCAGGAAGGAGACTGAAAGACAAACAGAAAGAAGGTAAGAAAGTTAATTTCAGTTTGTAGATGTATTTATTTCCATTTCGTTCAACACCTGCCAACCTTTGGAAGGTTCAAGGATAGTTATTAGTTATGTATCAGTGGGAACCTTAGTTCAGGCAAGGAAAAAGTCACAGGCTCCTCCAACATGAATATAGATAGGACATAAAACAAATTAAACCAATAAAATAGTGCAGGGAAGGTTTGAGACGTGCAAGTAACTACAATAAAATGGAAATAGTGCACGAAGAGTCTATAAACACGTAAATGGAATATGATATACAGATAAATAAATTGCACGATGCAACCAGATGAATGTTTATGGAGGTTTTTTAAAGAGTTCAGGTGTTTAATAATTATTTCAGCATAACAACCAAAAACACATTCAGAAAACCATTGACCTCCAGACCAGAGGACAAGAAGGGATGACAAGCTGACTCCTTTCAGGGTCTAGGACTCATTCCTGCACCACTCTCCAG